>NW_026925523.1:0-265172 GCF_032062105.1 Saccostrea cuccullata | reverse complement strand
GGGTCACATCAGAGCGACCTTTCAATTATGAATACATGTACAAGTAAACACAAACACTTTGGCCATGTAGATTCAAGCCTCGGTAAACAGTTCTCAAATTAATTCCACGGCTACATATCATCATTATTGATACTGTCTTACGTTGAATTAAAGTAATTTTGGAATAAATTTCATGTATCTTCTGCAGTCTGGCATCTAAACGTGAATAATGCAAACGAAAGAGCACAAACTATACAAGATACCCCACACGTCATACATAACACAACTTTTGCAATGCATATCTTTTTACTACAAAACTCCTCGGGTGTTTTGGTTGGGTGGTGAAAACAAGAAACCCATCTGAACTATTAGCCAGGATTTCGGAGGAACCATTTTCTTTGCCTAATCGAAGATTCACTCTTACATGACCCCAAATAGGATGTTGTTAGATGTTTGAGAAGCAGTAGCGGATTCGGAACATCTAATTTTAATTAGATTGCATCCATCTGTGACATCAGTTTGGAATGTTATTGGTTTTACTATTGAGTAAAGTATTACAAAAACGGAATGTCTGGGTTTTTCTTCTCTGATGACATTGGACAAAGATATGCATATTTAAATATCATCATTTTATGCACTTTTTCGGTACATATTAGATGAAAGCATGCTAACCGCTTTTCAGTACTTTCAGTACTTTGATTAAAACGAGGTGTGATACTGTTAGCTAAATTCATGTCACAGGTTGAGTTTTCGTAAGTTTATGGTCCTCATTATGACCTTTTTTATCAACCATAAAGGTAACCTAACTATCCCTCCTCCACACACACCTTAAAAAGATACTTTTAAAAATAAGAGTTTTTATATACTTATTTTACCTGCTGAACAATTGTTCTTATTTTATTCAAATACATATAAAGAATTATCACAAATAACTGATTGACTGATACAGAAGCGATATTACAATGCTGGAACTAATAAAACAACTTGAATAATTGTAAAATGAAGACAATGAATGAAGAGTGTGTATTGAAGAATGATGATTACCTGTGTCCTGAGTTTACATTAGACAAAGCAGACATCACTGCGTACTGCTGTTTCCCGATACAACGATTTCTTTTCTGGACACTCTAGTGCTTCATACAATGTTTTTTATGGGAAAGGGCTGAAATATGCTGAGCCTACTGCCCGATCCTATCTACTTATAAATCTGTTAATAAATATTTTGTCAATAAATATTCTTTTTATTAATTGTAAGCCAAAAACTTTTATTTATCTTCAGGTGCACGAAACCAATTGTCACACAACCTCTTGACTGTACATTTTACCATAATTAACCCCATTGCATAAGACAGTAAAACTTCGTATCGATTTATGTCAGCTTTTAGCTATATAACTAAATACGAGGGTCGTTCAAAAAATAAGTAGACTTTTTTCCTCATCGTCATATCATTATTACAAGATGGTAGATGAAAACATTATCGTGCATATGAACATTTATTTTGTCGAAGTGTGAAGTTTTATTTGATTAAATAGAACTCAAGCTAACCAATTTTTAAAGCACCATGTTTTGTTACCACGGAACAGGGTTAACCAATATTGTAACCTCAAAAACAACGCCGAGAGAGTTTCTCAAAATTACTCTGCTTTTTAATTTCATACATGGTTTTTTTGCGTCATCTCCATTCATAAAAACGTATCTATAACACTTAACACCTAGTTTGCTGACAACTGTGCAAATAGCTTGAACAAAGTTGTCAGTGTTTTCGAATTCTTTACCGCGCACATGTAACTCGATAAGTTCCGCAACAGTGAAACACACATCACGTTTAATGGCGTTCCTAATTCTTTTGACAAGATTTTTAGTAAAACCTGTTTCTTTGCAGACACCCATCGTCCGATTCCAACTCGCTACCATTCAAAAATTTTATTTTCCATATCTATACAAATAAACGGTTTATTTTCATATATTTTCTGGTTTGTACAGAAATTCTGAAGTTAATTAAAGAAGTTTTCCGAATGAAAAGCAAAAAATTATTGCGTCTTGCTGATGCGTGAAGTTTTCCAACGTCATGTTTTTTGCCATTTTTAATCAAGTCCATATAGTTTTAGAAACGTATATCTTTTAAATGGAGAGGTATATTTCATTACCTAATAGCATCTTAAGTAATACAGTAAGACCAAATTTAAACATGTAATTTAAATTTCGTTTCAGCTCCATTTATTAGGGGTATGGCATTAGATACTATAAAGTGAAAATTAGTAAATTACTCAATTTTGACAATGCTCCGTGACCCCATTTTTGCTGTTCTAAATCATCGATAACTTTTAAAAATATGAAGATATATTCCAAACTTTTTACTAAAATTATTGGAATTTGTTGATGAAATATGTGTACCAAATTTAGATTTAATACGACGTTAAATAAAAATATTAAGGCAAAAGTCTTGTTGTTAGAGGAAATCATAATAATGATGTTGCTGTTAGTAGTTTTTAAGAGACTTCTTGATAATTGTATAAATCTCATCAAGTCTAAATTGTTTATTAAACTTTTGTTTTATAACACTAAAGAATAAATGCTACAAAGGAGGAGGTATGTGAAATAAATATTGATATCGGTAAAAAAAAAAAACCAACCTCTGGATGTAAGAGCTTATTGTAAACAATTGAGATATCGAACAGTTATTTATCTCCAAAAGTCAATGGAACCAATACACACAGTGTGCAGAGAAAACACTTCGACCTCTAAAACCATGAGTTATTGGATAAGATGTCATGTAGAAGCAAGCATCTCATTTCGCTCAGACAAATAAAAATACCCACAGACGATTCAGTAGCTAAATAATGGTCTAAAAATTAGTATGAATAACGTTAGATACAAGCGTTCGACTTAATGACATATTTTATTTTCTGACAAGGACATTGTATCCAAACTCAAAGGTTCGAAATGTTTATTCTGAACAGGACTTTAGATATCCTTGTTTTATCAACTTGTTTGTTAAATTGAAAGATTACATCGTTTTAGATATTGTTTGGATATCATCTTCTGTGGTTTGGTTCAGGAGGATGGAAGGTGATGGCCTTGGCACCTTCGTTTTACGCCCTTGCCCAATGGTTGATTAGGTTTTGTAATTTGTGGAATAGGAAGAATATCCCTTTGACATATTCTGTCAAAATATGGATGCACCGTAGAAATGTTGGCAATCAAGGAGAAATCTTGTAAATGTTGAATTTTTCTTTCAGCCAGCTGATCTCAACCGTTTTAGAATTACTCAGATGTGACCTACTATACGCTGTAATGTGAGCATTGTATGTTATTTACAGCCTACTATTTTAAAAATGAATTATGGACTGAAGGTCCATTGAAAATCATCTTTATGTGTTTACTTGTAAATAAAAAACGGAGATACATCTCTGTTCTGTCTTCTTAAGAAGACACCCACAGTTGCTGAATATAACTGTCAAACGTTTCACAAGAATAAATGAAAGAAGGCTCTTTGCTTGTAATGAACCGAGGAAATTTATGCATATTGAGAAAACAAGAGTATTCAAACTCAGAAGTCCATTAAACAAATCAGAATTGGAGCAGAGCAAACAAGGACCTTCAAAACATAAGAGAAGGATGATGTGCCATGGAGGAGTGAGCATCCCCTGCCGACCGTCCACGCCTGCCATCTTCTTCTTGTCATGAACAGGAAATATTTCCATTTCCAATTGTTTTCCCTATGATAAACACTACAAAAGTAAATCTTATTTATTCTCCGTGATTCCTGTGGCATGTAAATTTCTCAATTGAAATAATACTGCAGGGTCAAAATTCAACCTGCATGTATACGTATTGTACATGACTGGCTTATAAAAACACTGAAGAAAAAAATAGATGTTTTGGTTAATTGTTTACTTTGTAGGTATATATGATATATATTTATTTCAAACAAAATAAATAAAAATTATCTCCGGATCAAAAGCAAGTCACCAAGTCCACTACCACCGAGGACTCGAGAGACCGAGAACTCCTCTTCCGTAAACATGGTAAACAGCCCATATGAACCATGTGGAGAAATCGGCATCGGCACATAGATCTATACTCCATCATCTGATACAGACATCATCCCTCAGTCATTACCATCTAACTTCTTACGCAATTCAACGTCCTCTGTTATTTTAACACACACAGTTCTGTTTCCTGACCATGCTGACCAACTCCCGTTTCATCAACTGCAACATAGCATTCAATACGGAGGCGGAGAAGTGACCTAGAGCCTACACACGTGTTCGTGCTTCCGACAACCTAAATCTAGGTCACATATATAATTAATATTAGCAAGATTGCTTTGATCAAAATATAAAATTCTTTAGTTGTTTATTTTAAAATTTTGATATTTGACCGGAGTATAACTAAATAATCATTACATTTTGTTTCGTGTTTGTATGGGACTAATTTTATAGTAAAATTTGACGTCATGGGGCGGGGCAATGGAAAATAACATGGAATGCCTGGTGCATTTCAAATCTACTAAATAAGATGGTATTTCGATTTATTTTTAGATTGTTTTTTCAAGTAAAAATGGAATTATAAGGAATCACGGTCTAGTTAGGAATGTATGCCAGGGACATCAGCAATAGTGGGAAGCATGGGGTAATTTTAGCATAACGGGCTTCGCCTGTTGTTCCTTAAATAACGGAAAAATCTGTTGACCATTCATTGTGTTTAGAATGGCCTAATAATAAGCATGAAAAAAGGCAGCATTTGATTTAATAATAAATTGTATTTGCTGACATAGTCATTATATCGACCATATAACGTACGAAGTAATAATCTTAAACGAGACTGCTGATATTCCTATTTCATCAATTTGTCAAAAATTTACCTTTTTTAAAAAAAAATGTTCATACCTAACGCATGCTTTTGCATTTCGAATCAACTGGGAGATATAGACCCCATATGCAGGTGAACAAGATATAGTGCTGCATGCGTAAGTAAGAGAAGTTGACAATTGAAAAGTTTCACATCACATTTATCATTCAGCTTAGTTGTTAGATTACCATTATCGTCTTTTTCAATTAAATTAAATATGAAACAGATATGGCAGATTCTGTAGTATCTTTTATTTCCAGCTCACCGGAATATATCGTATCGACATAAGAATGAAAATAATCATTGCTAATTGACAATACGTCGTCAGTATATCTACAGATAAAGTTGAAGGCCAGAGCAAGTGTTTTCTTCTTTTCATGTATGAAATTTTTTAACAAATTTTTCTTCGCATTTATACAAAAATAGGTCTGTTAGTAACGGGGAGAAATTGGTATCCATGGGAATTTCAATAATTTTACCCGTTGAAAGATCTGTCTCCAAAAAACATCAGTATAGTAAGTCAGATGTCAGACCATCTTTTTCAGTGTTTCTTTAAAAAAAATGTTAATGTGTAGTTGGTCAAAACGCCCGCTTTTCAGATGCATGTTTGTGTATTAAGACGAGCTAAATGAAGATTAAATATACTTGAAATAATAAGAATTCACTCAATTACCACACGTTTGAACAATCGTGAAGACTTCTTGTTTATTTTACAAATGCTGTTATTATTATTTATATCAAGAAAATCTAAAGTCATACACCGTGGATGAGTAGATATTTAAGTAATCATACAATATTCAAACTTAACATAGCATGCGGGTGTTTATATATGTTCATAGCATTAACAAATATATACGACATGACAGGATTGGGGGAAAAGAATCAAATAAGGTGTTTCTCCTTATCAAGTTAATGTTTGTAAGTATTGTTTTATTTTGTATTCCAAAGTGGATGATTTAAACCACCTTTTCTGGTCTTAATTTGGTTCTGATTTTTGTCACTGTATAATTCTTTTTGAAAATCCGAGAACCCATCATTAATAGAAGGAAATGTTTGAAGTTGAAGTACTACGTTACCGTTACGGTAAAAATATACATGTATAAGGTATCACATGCACATTAAGCTTCATTTCAATAAATAATTCTATTGAAATGATTTTTTTACGAATGTAGTATTTACAGTTTGGTATGTTTATTATGAAAAATTCATCGAACTTAACGAGGCCGAGTCTAATTCGAGTGCACATTACTTTGCGCAGCTTTTTAATTTCATGCAGTCATTTGTGTGACAGTACACATTTGAAAATTATTTTAATTTCAATGCAAAATTAACATTATTTGTAACTCCTACTGATCTGAAAATGTGATTTTACGACAATTATTGGACAAAGAGCGTTGAAATGGTTCTCACAACGTCACCATTTTCGGACTTTGTAAGCAATGCATGACGCTGAAGAATGACGCATGACTCGCTTGTATGTTCAAGACGTCCATGGATATTATACTAAAAACTCATGAAAGAACTTCCCAAGAAACATACTAGCAATCTAAAAATTGCTAATTATGCCAAAAAAATTGTTTGCACCAATAATTCATCAGCAAAGATATGTATTTATACAGTAATATGGCAATTTTAGAGGTATTTGTCTTCGAAAAAAATAAAATTAATAATTACAATCGAGATGGTGAACTTTTTCGAAATTTTACAATTTGGTGACTTTTTACATTTACTTTCAATTATTTGAATGAAAAAGAAATCCCTAGGGCAGAAGTATATAAGTAGTTTTTTTTTAACAAACTAAGAGTTCATTTTGTTTCATGCTTGAATTGGATAAAAATAAATTTTTAATAAAGACACAAATTTCAGTGCAAAAAGATCATATTAAATGTTCTGTAGCGCCAAAAGAAGCGTATTGACTCCCATTTTTGATTTGAATTTTAATTAAGCTATGTATTTAGAAGCTAATAAAAATATACTTGGCAAAAAAAGTTTACGACTTTAAGTATCAGGATCAAACGTCATTAGTAAATAAAAGGTACCTAGAGGCTTCCCTTATGTTACATAAAAATTCCTTTACTAATGTTTTCCAAAATGAACTCACTTATAAGCTGTTCTTGGGTTTTTTTTTTTTTCGAAAAACAAAAGGAAAAAACCACAGTTACTTTCATTAAAAACGGTAAAACATGAATGAATTAAATTTTTACCTTTAACTTTTCTATCGTCAACTTCCCTTACTTATGCAGCAATATACCTTCATCACCTGCATACGGAGTATATATATCTCAGTTGATTCGATACGCATGAGCATGCTCTACGTATGAACAATTTCTTAAACGAGGTAAATTATTGACAAGCAAGTTGATGAAACAAGAATATCAACAGTCTCGTTTAAAGTCATCATTTCGTAAATTCTATGGTCGGTACAATGACCTTGTCAGCAAATACAATTTATCATTGAATGAAATGCTGACTGACGTTTTTCATACCAATTGTTAGTCCATTATTTATACACTGAATTGACGACGGATTTTTTCCGTTATTTTCTGATTATGACAACGAGCACACGGCGGGTGTGACCGGTCGGCAGGGGATGCTCACTCCTCCATGGCACCTGATCCCACCTCTGATGTTTCGGAGGTCCGTGTTTGCTCTGCTCTTATTTTGTATATTGTTTAATGGACGTTGAGATTGAATACTGTTCGTTATTTCCATATCCTTCCTTAAATGAATTTTTCCATATTGGGTAAATAAAGTGTGTCTAGATTGACTAGAAACTCTAAGGAAACGATAATTTATATGTTAATATCCATTCCCTGAAAAGTATAAATTTAATACGGGTATTGAACATGAATGAATTTACACAAAACTGAAAAAAGGTATAATTGATCTTGACTTCAATATACAACTAACACAAAGAAAGTCTAATTCATTTACTAGATCTCTATTCAAATGTATAATTAATTTTTAGCATAGATAAATGATAGTTTTTACAACACTTTCGTCACAAGACATTTGTATAAGAAAATGAAAGCAAGGGAATGTATATATGAAGAAAGTCATTCAGTGAGGGTCAGGTAATTATTGCTCACTCTTTTATTCGAAGTCCGGTTCCTGGAATGCCTTGTTTGAGGCCCCGCTCAGGCTTTGGTACGTGTGTTCATTCTTTGAGACTGCTCCTGAACTCTCATACATTCCTTTGCTGTGATTTTGCAGCTGCGATTATGACAAGATCTGTGTGACCAAAGAATAATATATTTACGTATTTGAATTAGAAAATTGTAGTCTTCTGTGTTTGTTGGTGTGAGAGGTTTAAAAAAATAACTTCCTGATTATTCCTGTCCAGTTACATCCACAAATACTTTATAAACATATTTCTGACATGTTTTCTTTATGCGGCATTTTCATTTTTCGGTGATCCTTTTCAACAAAACCAAGACGAGTATGGAAAATGGGTAAAGTTCACAGAAAAATACTCATCAAAAAAAGTTGGTTTAAAACCTTCAACTTCAAAATATCAAGAAAAACTCGATTGATTATTTTGTAAATACCTATTGTAGAATCATACAGATTTAATATCATACCATTTATTAATAAAGTCCCCTTTATAACATAGATTTTGAAAACTTGCGATAATGATTTTAAAGAATATATGACCGTGAACTTAGATATTTTATACATACATGTTTTGGGGTTAAATCTCGTGTAGAAGTTCAATTATGCTAGGTTTTGTTGCAAGAATAATGTGACCTTAATTTGTGCGAAAAACCTTGTGAGTTTAAAAAGTGCGTTGAGCTGTACAGATTTATTGGGCAATGACTGTTCCATAAATGAAATATACATTGACGTACTTGATGATAATACACTTTTTCTTCTAATGCTTATAGGCAAGATCACCGCAGCTTGTTTTTGCTAATTTTGTAAAAGTCAAATAAAACACTTTCATGTTGATGAATAATGTCATTTATTAAAATGACAGTAAAAATGTGAACAATTTAACAAACAAGAAGGGGGATCAGATTCACAAGCTTTGCTTATCAGTTACGTAAAATATGATAATGTCTGATCCCCCAAAAATGACTAGAAAAAAGTATCTGTAAGACAAGACAATCAAAACATCATATTAAAAAGTTAGCAAATAGATGGCACATCAAAACAAAAAAGGCCACAAGATGTGATATGCAGGTCACATCTATGTTAGATGTGACATGCAAAAGGCACCCCACAATAACCAGTGTCGGATACATCCTCCCGACACGCCTGCTTTATCCCCCGAAAAAGTCTCCTAAATCTAACTACTAGTCAAAACGGAGGGGTAGGGGGTACCTTTAAAAGATCTTAGTACATACATGTTCAGAATTTAATGCCTGTGTTTAGCATCAATCAGTTGCATTTCTTGGTATTAGCCGCTGTAAATAATAAAGGCAGCAGAGAAACAACACATATTTTAAAAAATCATGGAAGTGTGACTGCCTCTTCCTTTTCCAGAAATCTGAAGCTCTATTGTATACACGCTAGGGTTTAGCTTCAGGTTTGAGAAAGTGATAATATTGTTTTGCCCCAATAAAAATAATTTGTTGTATATTTTTATCTATTTTGAAAGGGCTTGAAAAAAATCTTTTTCAATGATTTAATCTTTAAATGCATACATGACAATTAATGTGGCAACGTACTTTGAAAAAATTACGCACTTCGAAAAAAATTTTCAAAGTGCGTTAAATTTGGGACACACTCAACGCATTTTGAAAAAAAAAAATAAAGGTGCCTTAAAAGTTACATATACATTTTTAACACGAGGACATTTAACGCACTTTGAAAAAAAAATGTATAAAACCAAAAATTCTAGTCTAAGATTTTAGTAACTGAAAGAATCAATTTGTAATACATGTAATTATATCTTTCGAAAAGCTTTTTAATTTATATGTACTCATTTATTATTAACCTCGATGAGAACAAGGAGAAGACGAGAAGGTCTCTCAGCTTTATTCTTTTTTTCTTATACACTGGGAAGCCCCAATTTCCAATGCCTATATTATGTATATCTTTGCAAAACATGTGTGCCTAAGCCGGTACCGATGCCTATGCTACACCAATTTTATTTATTTGCAGAACTGCTATAACGTTGAAAACTTTCAATAAATTTGAGTTTAAATAAAATGTATGCAAACTGGAGAATAATAAGTACAGCAAAACAATTTGGAAAGAATTTTCAAAGCATGGAAAAATCCAAATCTCTCACTTTCAAGTCCTGAAGTGACCTCATCATCACCGAAGAGTTATCAAACAGGTTCAATTATTTATCATAACAAAGATTTGCAAGAATATTGCAAGACCTAGCCTTACACATATTTTCAAAGTGCATTAATATGGTTGATATTAACGCACTTTGAAAAGAAACTTTATTTTTTCAAAGTGCATTGATGTTGTCCAAATTTAACTCACTTTGAAATTTTTTTCAAAGGGCGTAAATTTTCAAAGTGCGTTGTAACAATTAATGAGTGCATTTTTATTAACCGTTCTCTCCATTTTCATGTGCACAGGTTCACACGGTACAATGCTTATAAATTAATTGAGTTCATTAAAGAAATCATTAATTTACAACAAATATTTGATTTATTTAAACAAAAAATTCATTCTTAGTTGTTTTCCTGACACCAACGCTTCTTAAAATCACCTAAGATATGACTTAAGACATGTCGGCAGTCGTCTTAATGTTCGGACTAAGATTCGGAGATAGGATAGGACAGCTTCTATGGCCTCTTTTAAGACTAAGATATGTCGTAAGACCGTCTTAAGATATGTCCTAGTCCTAAGATAGCTTCGTAAGCATGCCTGTAGCGATCAAATCGCCTCAAATACTCTTAAGGGCGAATAATTAATGTTTGTCTTGTGACTTTTTTTAACTGGTTAAAAAGAATACGGGAAGTATAGATCTTGCGAAACAGCTCAGTACTGTTGTTGTATAGCGCATAATGACATGACTTAATAGAAGACGTTAAAAAGATAGATAAAATCAACATGCACATACATTGTATGTGCTATTTATAATATGAAATTCATAATTCAAATAATGTAAAAAAATTACTTATAATAATAAACGTTCATGTAATTTTAGAGAAGATTTCATATAACTTTTCAATAATTAGTGTCTGAACGTCCACACATATGCATCCTATCTTCTTAACAAAATATTATTCTAGCTGTACTGCAGTAAGAGGTCTGAAGTGTCAGACAGTTTATTTTTTGTGTGAGTGAGTAATGCAGATTAAGATCAACATTAACTTAATTAATTATTTATAAAGCCCACTCGCCTTTTAAGCTTTTCGAGTAACATTTGTAGAGTTGTAATTGACTTCCAAAGCAAAAAACCGCTGTGAGAAAACGAACATGCAATTCTTTTCATTCTCGTGTCTACACCCTTTGAGGACTGTCAAACCCTTTAATGATAACATGCACAATTTTATGATCCATTACTTTTGTAACGCATATGTAAAAGCTTTTACAGACCCTAATGGTGATTTGAAGTATTATTTATTCATCAGTACTTACTGTATTTCCATATAATAGATCTACTAGTATCTATGATACATATGACACTTAATTAACAAGCACTTAAATAATCAATCAGGCACGCAGATATGCACACTGTAAAAAAAATAGCTAGTTAAACTCACTAAGGAGACTAGTAAATCTATTGTCTATACAATCACTACCTTAAAAGTAGTTTGACTGGGTATTGGGTATATTTACTAGGTAGGATTATTAAATCTACAATTGATAAGTAACTTTCACTATGTATGTAAGTATCTATACGGCCCCCGCTTCAAAACTCACTATCTTAGCCAGTAAACTGATCGAAAGATTACTATTCATGACAAACGCTTAAGAAGTCCTGGCGTGTGCACATGTACAGGTGCGCAAACATATTAAACTAATTGTTGTTAATGGGTTCAGTTAAACTGAAGATTTGATATATGAATAAGTTTTGAACATATTTTCTAAAGCTTTAATCAAAATTTATGCAAAAATGGAAATCTAAAAACAAAAGTTGCACACTTCATTTTGAATTATTTGCTTTAACAGTTAAGGGCAGAAGCATAGTCAACATAACTTTGTTTATAAGTTTAGTTTGATTCGAGACCTTTCATAATTTATAAAATTCTTGCAAACAGTGTATTCCCTGATCACATAAAGACAAATCGAATGTACATTAAATGCATTGAAAAGTCGGTGAAGAGGGTTAATTGCCCCATTTCACTGTTAGGGAAATATTTTTTTTCATAAGGAATACTTTATTTTAGTTTTCCTTTTGAAGATCGCGGTAGTATGTTATTATTTATTGACAAGAAAAAAAATTTGATCAACCACGATGTCTTGAATAATAACTTCATAGCTAAGAAATAATTTTTGGATACTCGGAATTAAAATATACTCGTAATAAATTGGAACGTTTCTTTAACTCGTATATTTTCGCATTTTTCGCATTACCCGGTAAGACATACCAGAAATGAACCTATCATTTTTTTCTATGAATATTCGATTTAATATATATATATATATATATATATATATATATATATATATATATATATATATATATATATATATATATATATATATATATATATATAATAATTGTTGATGCTGGCTGGGAGAAAAATGCCAACAGAGACTAATACCAGTGAAATGTGAAGAAAAAATTCTTATCCTGATGCTTATGACCTATCTGGTTAAAGTCAGATCCTTTGACCCGCTCACATAGATCGCTACAAAAGGATCTGAAGAAAGTCCATTCAGGGTCATCTCCGGGTGACCTATGTAATAAAAATATCATTAGAATTTTGACAAGACAGATGTACCTCATCGGCATTCGGGAAAATGAATGTACAAAATAAAGAGCTGAAAACAAACCAAAAGCAAGTACATATTATACTTCTTCTGAAGAGAAAAGGCTGTGGTTGTTCTCCTGGCATGCTGCAAAACTAGGTCAAGATTTTCCATTGGTGTATCATCCGGGCTTTCACTTCTGTAACTGAATTCTGAGATACTTCTAAATTCTCAGCGAACATTTGATTGGATAATTGAAAGGTCACCAGAAGATGATCCTCAATGGTTTCTTCAGATTCTTGTGTATAGCTATCTATGTGAGCGGATCAGAGGATCCGATTTAAATCAGATTGGATTAAGACGTTAATTTAACTGATTTATTTAATTGAAAATACGTAACAATTATGTAGAAAGTTCAAACTGCCCCCAAATCAAAATGTCGCATTGACAGTCGAATTGAGAATTTAAAACTATATGTCTCAAATTAAAAAAAATCGATTTTTTTTCCCAAAAAATTCTTAAACATAATGTAAGGGCTATCATATGTGATAATTTTTTACACAATATCTAAGCACATAAACACAGTGAAATTAAATAAAACATCAGTGTATAGCATCCTGTCTGTTCATGAACTAAATACTAAAGTTAATGGCCAAGGCTATTGATCTAAAGACCTTGAAATAATTAATAATAAGGTCATTCCGATATATATATATATATATATATATATGCATATAAGGGGGTATATATATACGTATATATATATATATATATATATATAAAACATTTTATAGCAGAAGCTCACAAGCTTAGACTTGAGAACTTGTTAGGAAATGAAAGTTCTCCAAACAAACAGATCTATGAATTAACTATTTTGACTTCAAAATTGATAGGGGTCTTTCGTAAACCAGACGGAGTTGTGTTACATTTCTTTGCAAAAGCTGAAATGCTTCTCGAGATATCACGCGGAAATAAAGATGTTATAGACGGACGGACAGACCCAATTTTATATCCCTCTATCTTCAGTAAAAGTGGTAACAAAAAGACAAAATATATAAAGGTTTACATAGCAAAATAACGTCAAATTCGATTATCCGAACATTTACACACTTTTAAAGTCATTAAAATCACATATATATGATTTGAGGAAATTATTTTGATTTTAACAGAATTTTAAAGGAAGAAAATATACAGTATACAAAACAAGAACATTCGGAAAAAGACTTTAGGATGAATAAATCATAGCCAAAGTCTTAAGAAATTTTTTCTCACTGAAATGCACATTTCTTTAAATAGGATATACACTGAACCAAACTTCTAAGTGTTCACCTAACATTTTTGGAGTTTTAAAGAACAAATGCAAACAATAAATAATTTCTTTAATTCCAGATTAATGATGCATATTTGTGTTGGATGTTGCGTAAATTTCATGAGTGTATCTCGTCAGAATTTTAAGAAGTGTCAAGAAAACGAAGTACCCTCAAAATGAAAATTCACACAAAAACATATCTATGGAGTAAGACCACCACTCTCTCCAATTACTTCAAGACTGTAATTACAGTTGAATGCCATGTACAGTGTGTATCCCTGAATAGGAGATTTACCCATCTGCTGCCACACCTACTGCCTAGATCTCTCCAAACCGTTGAAATTGCGTGTGAAGGGGGGGGGGGGTTGACATTTCTTAAAAAATCCCAAATGTGTTAAATGGGATTAAGATCCGGGAATTTGACAGTGTATCATCACACAAATGCCTTTTGGCCAATATCCTAGGGTGTTTAGCACGTACGTGCACCTCTTTGAGGATAATTCAGACTGTTTGAGCTGATATTAGACTGTCACGAACACCATTTTCTAATCATTCTCGTAGGATTGAAATTATTTGTTTTCATGTTTCTAAGATTGTTTCAGGACAATTTAACACTCTTTTAATATGGTATGATGCGAAATTTTAACCTCAGATGAATATCAAGGTTACTTCCGATTTAGTTAAATTTTGTCAAAAAATTTCAAATTGTGATAAATTAGTGATGAAAAATGACACACAGCCTATAGAAAAATGTGTTTATATGGGTTTTGATACTGGTTGTTAATTTTTTAAAGTAATATCAAGTGCAATTAAGCACTAAGATAAAAGTGAGTAAAACGTGGTGCAAAGATTGTTCAGATATCAACATTCCATCGGCTCTTCTTTCTAGCTCAATGGTCATTTTGCCAATGTTTTGTGTTTTTAAGTGAAACCAGTTTTTAAAATTTGATAATGATCACAAAAAGATATTAATTAAACAAAACACGTGCCGCAAACTACATATTTATTGTTTTTAAGCTTCGTCACGGAACAATGGTTTCCATCCGTGATATTTATTTTTCTTTCAACAATTGTTGAGAAGACTCATTTGTTGTAATAATTTGAAAATATCACACCATTCTATAAAGTAGTTTTTAAATAAATACATTTATTAAAGTGAACACTTAGAAGTTTTGTTAAGTGTACATTGATGAAAGTAAATATCTAAAGACTATAGGATGAATAAATCAAACCCAAAGTCTTAAGAGATTTTTACTTCTTGAGATGTAGGTAATACATTGATGAGAGTAAATATCAAAAGTATTATTTAGATGCTTGTACATTTTTGTCGATCCTGGTCACAAAAATAATATCTTCATGGACAAGCAATGGACCATAACACTATGTAGTCGACAGCGATGTCACTGGTGAAATTTCTCCCCATGATGGCTTCAATGATCATCTAAACTTAACGAAATAGACAAATATAAAAGCAGAAAAAGCATAAAAATTAACATTTCTTTCTGTATACTGTAAGCCCTCTTAACAATATATTTAAAAAAAATCATAGAATTTGATCCTATAATATTTTCTTCAGAGGAACGATAATTAAGGTCTTCCGCTCCAGCAGATAACCTTCAACTGATTCTAATGGTTAAGACTATTCCATGTCATTAATGTCTTTCGTTTCCAACAGAAGACCTTCTACTGATTCTGATGGTTAAGATTATTCCGTGTTATTATTTTTTTCCAGGACGCCAAATTTGAGACCTCATATTCCGCTCATTTTTCAACGTATTATGCTCAATTTTTCAGACGTTACAAAACTCCATCAAGGTGTTTTCTTACGTTTCAAAAATCCTCTTCCGCTTTGGAGTTATTTTTATTTTAAAGGAACATTTTAGGCTTTTCGTTTCTAGGCTCCGAGACTACAAAAGCTGGAGCAGAAATACCACTGAATTTAATTGAAAGATACATGAAGTTGTGGACACTGGTTTTTCTTTTTTATTTCTGTGTTCAAAATGGCGCTAGATAGGGGTAAAAAATTGGAATGCCTAAAAGTGAGGAAATAAACACATACGCATTTGACACCAATGAAAAGGGGATGGCCTCTCAAATTAGGGTTCTTGGGCCTTTGAACTGTTAAATGTTTTATTTCTGAAAAACGGTAAATATTTAAAAAAAAAAAAACTACCCTACTGAAAGTTGTTCTTTAACAACTTATTGATCTCATAAAAAATTTAATTTCTTTTGTGTTATGAATGACTCAGGGAGTTTGCATGTATAAAAGGTAAGTGATGTCATTCGGCTAGTGAAGAATTCTATATAATAAATTCTATATAACTGAAACGATTTGAATGTTAATATTGTTAATATTTTTGATAAGGATTTTTAACGTATTCTCTGCATCCCTTACAGGTTATTCATAAACAATGTTCTCATTGTATTTAGTTTTTAAAAATAAGACGAGAGAGAGAGGAAAAATAGCAAAATGTAATTTTGTGCATAAATATAAGTATCAAAAGTATTTTTGTTAATGAATAAAGGGAATAAAAAGAAACCAATCATACCTGAACACACAATTTCCCAAATCATGCACGAAAATAAAATATATGTTCTTGAATATCGCAAACTTATTAGACTTCTTATGATAAAAATAATTTAAAGTACACTTTTTTATTTTTTTTTCCCTTATTTTACTCTTGTAATGCCGTAACATGTATACACTTCCTTTTTGTAGTTCTATTTTGTATTTTTATGCGCCTGGATCGATAGGTCCGAGGCGTATTATTAGTTATCCAGGTCCAAACAAGGGTGCACGGGGAATACGTGTGCACGGAATACAACCCGGGTTAAATCCCCGTACACCCTTGATTGGACCTGGATAACGAATTCATTCCTATGTACCCAAATAATTCTTTATAAAACTGTTCATCAACCTATCGATATAAAATCTACTACTTCCTTCAATGCCCAAAGTGACGTCATGTTTTTGCTTTTTATCATAGAGAAACTATGCATTGTGACGTCATGTCTTTTACACCCGACTTTGTAACCAATCAAAGCTCGTGTTACAAGCAAGATAGGAAATAAATTGTTTTTATCCTGTCTGTTTGTCTGTTTATCTGTTTGTCTCTTTGTCCTTTGTCAACTTTAACCTTCGCCATAACTTTTGATACTTGAAAGATAGAGACTTGATATTTGATATGCATAATCTACTAAAAAAAATCCTTTCAAAAGACACCAAGATCAATGACCTTTGACCTTGACTGTGACCTACAAGGTAAAAATAGCTTTTCGAACTTTTTCCAACTCTCGAACCATAAGAGAGAGAGACTTCATATTTTGTATACATGCTTCACTAATTAAACGCATACAAATGACACCAGGGTCAATGACCTTGTGACCTTGACTGTGGCCTTTATTCTAAAAATACTTTTTTTTACTTTCGCCATTACTTTTGCACCATAGGAGATATAGACTACATTTTTCGTATGCGTACTCCACTGATTAAGTTCTTTCAAATGACAACAAGTTCAATGACCATGTGATCTTGACTGTAAACTATATGCTAAAAATAGCTTTTTCGAGCTTTCACCATAACTTTTAACCCATATGACATGGAGACTTCATATTTGGTAGGCATACCCCACTAGTAAAATTCTTTCAAATGATTTTTAGATCAATGACCGTGTGACCTTGCCTGTGACCTATATGCTAAACATAATTTTTTTTTAACTTTGTTGCCGCCGGGCGCATAGTGTTTCACAAATGCATCTTGTTACATATTATTTCCAATCCAAAAATACGTATAGTTAGACGAAATTCATGCACGTCGCTTCACCTGTGAATCAAAATTGTGAAATCAATCGTTTCCCGTGTTATGTTAGATATTCTTTTAGTCGAACCTTTAAAGATTATATTTGTATTTTGAAATTAAGACTTCAACTGCATTTTGGAACAAAGTTGGATTTAACTGGAAAATAATTACAATATAGTATACTGCATTAATTATATTTGGAATGTACACATTTAGATCAATATTCTGTGAGCAAGCATTGAGCATGTTGAAATATTTATATCGTCCAATTTTTTACAAGAATAAGTTAATTTACCTTGGTGTTGTTGTTAAGAGGGAGGTTGAGTTTATCGATGCTGTACCATTGGTTGCCCTGGTCACCCGTCAGTTCCCAATGTGTCACTGTGTCATTTCCGGTCCTTGTCTGAATCTTCAGAGTTCCGGTCCCTGATCCGTACATGTTGTAGTACATGGAAAGACAGTATGTCTCATCTGAAAATTAAACTCAAAAATTTAATTATCGCTTCTCCTTGCTTTTGAGATTTTAAAATCCTTCTCTCCATTGATAAAAATGATTATCTGGAAAAATTTTTTGGCCATACTATAAAAGCACGCTCAGCTAGCTCCAATGACAAAGTGTACGACGGAGGAAATTCGGTTTAAATTTTGTGTCTTTTCAATAGAAATTTTATTAAGTGCCTAGTCATTGTAAAAAAAAAAACCCAAAAAACATTACTCCAAATAATCCTTTGCGGGGCCTACCAATAATACCAAAACATGCTAAAATTCATCGTTTGCATCTTCAAACTAATTGATTTAATTTGAATATGACGTCAAATTTCGCCACCTAAACGGCTAGCGTACTTCCGAATTTGAAGGAAAATTTGAAAGGAAGGGAATGTGTCTATTTTGTTACAAGTATCTTTTTTGAATTTAACTTACGAGACGCTAAAAACATAAAGTTAATTTAGGAGTTTACTTAAAATTGTACTATCATAAGCAGAATGCAGGACATTTTAGAATTTTATAAAGTCGTAAAATATTTATTATAAAAATGAAACTGTGCGCGTTATAATGATTTCACGGTTGGACATATTAATAACAAGGTTTGTCACGGTCACCATCTTAATTTTTTTTTTCTACTCTTCTACCCATTGCAGTACGTGAAGATTGGTCATTCGAATGAGACTGTATAATTAAATGAACCGAGGTCCCTAATCAGAGTAGGTGCTGACACGAAAAGGATCCCTCCCTGCTCAGTTGCCGTAAGTGCCGAGTATAGGTTAGAATTTGTAGCCTTTAAAACTACTTCATTATACCCCCTCTTGAAAGGTGTCTGTTCGTCTGTCCGCCTGTTTGTACGTACGTCTGTTACGCTTTGGTTTAGCCATCTCTTATCCGCAACTCCTCTTATACCCCTGAATGAAATTTGACGAGACTTTCGGAGAATTTTTATTACATAATGCATTGTGCGCTTCCTATCTTACTTTTTGATCCGACAGATATTTTGGGTTTCCCAAAGCAGAACATGCATACTGCCATTATATCCAGGTGGATATATTAATGGGCTTATTAATCACAGTACCTCACATAACTCTGGTTTTTAGATTAAAACAAGAAAAGAGAACAAAAAACCACTCATTTGCTAAAAATGATTTTTACTGAAAATATTAGCAAATTGATTTTACATTACACACACACCTTTAGGAAAAAATTCTAACTTTTAATAATATTTATCTAAAATGAGTTTATGCATTATTTTCTTTAATTTTTTTAGAATTATATTTCAGATGAACTAAACACAATTTTATCATAGATATTACAACATAAATTATACCACCGATTCAGGGATACTTTAAGTTTTACAATCATTTTTTGCAAAGTTTGAAAAAAAATTTTTTAGTCACAAATAGGATTATACATTTTTGGCCTTGACCATTTGACTTCAAAATCCAAAGGGTCTTCCTTAACCCATAGAATAGTATTCATTTTTTCGCAAAAGCTCGCACACTTATCGAGATATTGCACGGAAACTAAAGTGTTAAATCAATCCTTTTGTCCTCAAAATCAATAGCGTCTTCTTCAATATTTTGCATGGAAACGATATTGTTATAGAACACGGGCTGACGGACCGACAGAGAGATCCAAATTAACAACCAACAGTTTCAGTGAAAGCGGGGAACAAAAGTACACTCTTAGAAATGTCTCCAAATACTTATAAAAAACTTAATAAATATCTTAAACTTAAAAAAAATAGCATCGATTTGTTAAGTTGCATTTTTTAAGTTTGTTTCACACAAATTATATTTTTGGCAAAATATTAAGTTGTTTAACTCAGGGAATATTACTGTTTTAGTGAAAGAGGTATCTATTTTAAAAATTTAATCGAGTTGAATTTCTGATTTGATTTTTATTTTTAACTTACAGCTATTATCATATTTTTAAAGTACATGAATTGTATAATTTAAAATTAATAATAAGTTGCTCTGAGTTCAATTATTTTAAATAAAGACAGGCTACCCTCAAATAAGTTGGCATTACAGAAATTTTAAAACTTTGTTTAAAGTCAGGTTTGTAATTCATTTGTTCGTGTAAATATCAATAGCCTTGTAAGACAAATACATGTCTGGTAATGTGAATTATTGATTCCAGTGTATGTTGGCTTACTTTTTTCCTACTAATTCTTAGATTTTAATGCTAGAATTTGCTGCGGAAATCTACTTGATCAATACATATTGTTAACGGTAGGTGTGACCAGTAAACAGTAGACTTACTTTTTTTAGTCACCTTATTCAACCTCTGTTTCAGGGGTTCATGCTTATGCATGTCCTGATCACAGAGAATTATTGTTTGTTGATTTTTTCAGGTCAATCATTGTTTGTTTTCTTCACCATTTTTCATTGAACATACAAATACTCATGGTTGCTACGGCACTGCCAAGGCTTTTTTGAGTTTACATTTTACATTTTAAAATTTATTCTTAAGTGATAGTGAATGTGTAAACATGTCTCGATCTAAATTACCTTTGAAAACTCTATTGCTGACCAATTTCGCGTTGTCCCCAAAAACTCGAGGTAAAGATGCTTCTATGTATTTGTAGTATTTACCGACTTTTGCGCCATTTGGACCAGTATAAGTAGACGCAGTATTTCCCTGTGAATTAGAAGGAATATATAAGCTGCACTGTATTTATAATTTCTGTACAATATGTATTGAAAGTGATTAATACCTGTATATTCAAACCTCGATTTGTCAATCTCAAAAGGTTCGAGATATTTATGTTAAAATACATAAAGAATAGGTGACTGGGACTTCCAACTCACTTCGACATATCCATGGTGTTCGGGATATCAGTATTTGTAAAACCAAAATTCAACTGCAATTGCAATCTTTGTTACGACATTATTATTTATTTGATGCCACATTAAAATTATCCAGCCTTGTCGTTCTTCATCAGAATAAACTGTTACATATAAAATGATAGAACAGCAAAGTATGGTCTATTAATTATTGAATGAGTCAAAAGTCTAAGATATAAAAAAAGTTATTGAATAAAATATCAAGGATCTCAACGGGTGTTGACTGAACATATCAAGCAGTGCAAAAGTACTTCTCCTCAGTGACATGTATATACACAATAGATTTCCAGAAATAAATCTTGGAACGAAGTCGTTTATAAAGAATTGCAAAAATTTTTGACGTAATTGACTGAAATTTTTCTTCATAAAATTCTTCCTTTTTTAAAAAAGAAATATGTTCGCGAAAGCGCAAGGTATAGCCCTACAACTCATGATCAAATTTACATTTTTTTCAAAAATGAAAGTTTAAAATAAGTAGGGTAGCAAATATAAATATTAATCACTATCTACTACAACGTCCTTTTGAGATATTCATAGAATTTGCATATTTTTTAAAAAAGTTTTTACAGTTTTCTGAGCTAAAAACGCAGTACCCGTAAGCACAAAAGACGAACCCGGACTCGCTTGATAATACTACACACAAGGAGAAGTTAAGGACTGATTTATAACGTTAAAAAAACGAAAATGTAAGACAATTGTTTGTCTTTAAAAATGGCTACTTGCAAAAATGATAAACATAAATATTTAATAAATGACTACTTGCAATTATAATAAAAGATACATGTACCTCCAACACACATGCAGTGTCAGGAAATGGTTTGAAAGATTGCTTTTTTACTCCATTTTAGTTAATTATTCTAAGAGGTCCTTGATAATGCACTAAAAAACTTAATCTGAATATTGAAATCATAACGTATTAAATAATATGAATGTAATATTTTGCATAACTGGACATATACATGTATCTACAGTTTATATGAAAGGATGACTGCACCTAACGTTGTGATTTTAGGTCTTTTTCGGTCGTTTTTGTTGCTTTATATCTTACATGTAACATAATTTCACTTTTATATATTTACTACAGTGGTCTGTCAATATGACATCCGATTAAAATGTCAAAATAATTTTAGACTCTAATACAATAACTAATGTCATGATTTTTATCCTTACGGTTTTCCAAATACAGAGAATTTACACTTACCTGCCCTTGATTGAAAATTGTAAGAATAGGTCTCAAATTAGACAGGATAAATAATGATGACATGTAATAAAATATATGAAATCTCCTTATTTCATCTTCTTATTTATTCTCTATGGCGCAAGTACATTATTTACGAAGGTTTAAAACGTAAGAGCCAATCCATGAAAGTAATTACAGAAAATTTTAAATCGAAGTCTGACTATTTAACGTGTTCGATTGATTGATTGATTGATTGTATATTGTTTAACGTCCCTCTCGAGAATTTTTCACTTATATGGAGAAGTCGCCTCGGTTTTTAAGGTCTCATCCGAAGGACCCGCAACTTTCACTTCAAAGTGCCGAGCGCATGGCAAAGGAACAGTTGCTACCCATTTTTTATCGACGTCGGTAAGTCGCAGCTGAGATACGAACTCACGACCTCCCGATCACGGAGCGAGCGCGTCCATCGACTGAGCTACCGTGAACGATTTAACGTGTTCGAGCACAGTATCCTACTTATAG
Organism: Saccostrea cuccullata; assembly: GCF_032062105.1. Classification (NCBI taxonomy): domain Eukaryota; kingdom Metazoa; phylum Mollusca; class Bivalvia; order Ostreida; family Ostreidae; genus Saccostrea; species Saccostrea cuccullata. Next base: position 242,366 of record NW_026925523.1, on the reverse strand, counting down.
CTAAATACATGCTACGCATAAGTCACGAGTCGGAATTTTGTATTCACAAAATTAACCGAGGAAAGATATAACGTGCTGAATTATAACATTGAATGCGTCACAGCCCTTAGTTACAACAGAGAGAGAGAGAGAGAGAGAGAGAGAGAAAGAAAGTGAAAGAAGAAGCAGGTTTTTTTTCTCTTTTAAACCATTAGCGCATGTTTGTCTATTAATCTCCTTTAAACACAACATAACTAACGCAATATACAACTAATGTTAGGATAGAACAATAGACAAACATCCGCTGACCATGTATAAAGTCAGTAAAAAAGTGGGCGTCCTCATTATCGTACAGAGATTGAAGAACTTGTGATAACCCCCGCCCTAGCAAACAGATTCGTCCATCGTAAATACATACTTTTATTTATTGTAATTGGGTAAAGTTGTAGATTAGATGTTGATCATTTCTGCAAATAAAAGAAAAAATGTTTGTTTTTAAAATTCATGTTAACGTAAAATTCGCAGATCCTTAAGTGCAGTCATCCTTTGCTTGAATGCTATTTGAGGAGTCATGTGGAATAACGTTTTTGTTTTTTTTTTTAAAAAATCGGAAAGCAGCATTTGACTATTTCCACCATAAACAACTTGTTTACAATTTTTACTGACAACCATCTACATAATATCATGGTTTTGTGATACATATCATAAAAAAAACACCGTAAAAATGCTCGTACAGTTACTCCTTTAATTTTTTTTTTTTTTTGGTGGGGGGGGGGGGCATTTATACATTTTCATCTGCACTTCATGAAGTCTATATTAAAAGCTAAATTACTATATATTGGTCAAAAAAAAATCTTGATACGAATTCAATTCGTTCGTCAACTTTAAAATTTTAATTTACTTTTTTGTTTTCTTTATTGAGGAAAAGGTTATTGTTACCGAATGTCTACTCCAGTTGAATTTGTCATTTGTTGTTTCCTCCAAGAAACATGATGGTTCTGTATTTGTCTCAAAGTCACACAGATCTAGAAATAGAAAAAAATGAATAGACAATCTAAGTTCTTGTTTAATGATGCAAAATCTTTAATAATCTACAAACAAGAACCAAACTTTATGAAATGATTTTTAAAGCTATTGTATAGATACATTCAATTTTAGAAGTAAACAATTCAAGAAATTAATGAAACAAATCCCGGTAAGGCCATAGTGTATATATATTTACACATTTATGTTTTGGTAGAGGGCCTGTATACAAGGTTTTGCGAGGGCTGTTCAATAATCTAGTGGTACTGTGAGCGATGAGCTCACTAAATGATACCCCCCGCCTCCATGTGCTAGTAGTTTTAATGGCAAAGTACATGTTTTGCTGTGTCCGGAAAACCCAAAATATGTGTCGGATCAAAAAGTAAAATAGGAGGTGCACAATGGCAATATGTAATATAAATTCTGTGAAAGTTTCATCAAATTTCATTTAGTGGTATGAGAGGAGTAGCGGATAAGAGATGGGTATCCGAAAGCGTAACAGACAGACGGAAGGACGCTTCAATAACTTCGTCTTAATGATTTTACTTAAATATTCTCATTAAATCAAACCAGATGTCGGTATCATTTTTGTAAAGTTTCTAATTGTTTTTAGAACACATTTTTGAGTATGACCCTTCGGAATATATATACCGGAATATGGTAGATCCTAGTGATGATTTCCTGTACTTGTTTTTTTTTCTTTTTGAAAGGTGTTTTTTCAACTTTGGGAAATGAAACAAGTCAAAGGGTGAAAGGTCTGGCGAATATTGTACATGTAGGTGTGACAAAATATTAAATCTGGTTCCTTCCTCTCACAAACCTTTCGATTTTTCTGCAAAATGTTAGCTTTCTCACTCCTCCACAAATTGAACTGCCTCCCCGAGGAAGAATTTGAACAACGAGACCACTAATATTTAAGATAATAGCATAAAAAAAATGTTTTTATGTAATTTTTTTTGTTTGACCTTCTCATGCCTTGCCGATTTCGTCAAGTGCATCTTATTGAAAATTTGTTTTAGGGTTTAAAGCACTGAATTCAAGTTTCAATATCTGTTTGAATTTCAGACAAACGTTGATAAGAACATTTTTTGATTTTTTTTAAGTTATTGTGTAATAGGGTGACATTTTAGCATTTAGTTATTTTACTATTAAATAATTCTTTAAAATATTGTGAACTATCCCCAAAATGATGCCTATCAAATTTGCTCTGTGCCTCAAAGTTAATCAAACCTAATCAACATAATGATTATTTGTTGAATTTTCGCAAAAAGAACATTGAATGTTGTAAGTCTTTGTCGCCAAGGACGGTACCCATTTTGATGCCCATTATATCATTTTTGTTCATTGAAATCTATCTGTTCATGTGTGTTTAAAACAGACATTGGTTGCTGTAAATTTTCCATATTTCAAGTAATATTTCTTTGGGATCCTTCACAAGTTTTATAACAGCTTTAATGAAGAGCTTAATTTCAATTTTGTTTGCCGATTCTTTACCATTTATTTGTTATTGTCTCAAAATAGCCCTTGTTTTCCAGCTTCCCACAATGAAACTATGTAATTAGTGAAAAATGGTCACATAAATTAAAATCAACTCATTAAAGATTCAATAATGAAGGTTAATGTCATATGATTTCTATGTTGTATGTCATCGAGCTCATGACATTTTCGAACATCCCTTTTATTTGTTTTGATTGTTTGTATGTGTGTGTTTGAAATCATGAATTTAAGAATTTTTAAAAGAACAACATTAAAGAAATATAAATGAAGTTTGACATCTTATCATCTAATCCCACTACTATTTTATTTAAAGGTCTGTGTTGCTTTTCTCACAATTTGTAGTTTGAATGACTATTGAGCCTGAGCTCTATTGATCACTATTATCAATACTTATTTGTTATTACTTGTGATGTAACTCTTACATGTAATAACGAAATTATAAACGTGCGATCTCAGAAACAGAGCTACATTTTTTTTCATTGCTTCAAGTCAGTTAAATTAAAAGTGGGAAATAAATTTATTTATATACTTCTTCAATGGGTAAATTTGTTCTCTTTTACTTTAACAAAGTGAAACAAATATACAATTCAGTAACACTATATGTTATTTTATTTTTATAGGTAATAGGAAGTTGCATTTATAATTTTGCACTGAACTGGGTAAAAATTGCTTTTACAATATTTCTTCCTCTCTTAGTCACCAATATATGACGTATAACAAAATTAGCCAATGCGTTTAGATTGAGAAGACTTTGCAAGTTTATAGCTTTATTGCAAAGTCACAAAAACAATGGTACATGAAAAGTTCAATTGCAAAGATCTCGGAGCCAAGATGGTTATAGCTCACAAAGTCATTGTATCACATAGGTCTTAGAGCTTAGTTCGTAAATGCTCACAGGTAGTGACTGTTCCTTTTAGCACTCGGCACTAGAAATGAAAGTCATGGGTCATTAATTTGGGGTATGACTTTAAAAGTGTAAGTCCTATGTCACGGTTGGCATTGGCACTATAAAGAACCCTCACTACTCAACGGTTCTGAGCGCCAAATATAGGTCTTAATTTGAAGCCCTTCGCCGGCATACGGTGACTCCTCTGTATGAGTGAAAGATTCTCGAATGGGACGTTATACAATATACAATCAACCCTCTTATAGTTTCTTAAATACCACAATGGAATTCAGATATTTAAAAATGAGAAACGATACTTAACAAAAAAGCAGACTAATTGCATAAACTTTATGTGATCTAACAAAGTAAAAAAACAACTTACACATGCACTGTTTAAGGGTTTCCTCATAATGTTGACCATCTCCACACCTTTTATCCTGATGAATAAATCAAAATGCAGTGAGGAAAATGAAGTTAAAGCCCAAAACATTTAAACTCTTTTTTTTTAAAAAATTCGTTAGATTCTAAATAATATATATATTTTTTACAACTGATTATTGTAACTGTATATATAATTACCACTTTATATCTTCTGCAGGTCTGGCCGTTATCCGTATTTGTTAAATTGAATTTCAAAAACTTGACAAGTCTACAGCTTTTCTCTCCATTAGAATCACAGATGTCCACTGCCAAACATTCTAAATTATCTACGCATTTGTTGGTACAGAATGCCATCATTGAATATGGAAATCTTGTTATTGTCTCGAAAACATACATATCAGATGATTTAGGAACTTCACCATCATAATGCAGAGAATAACAACTGTCTGCAGTCAAGGAGGATGTGAAAAAACACAAAAAATATAAAAGTATTGTCACCACTCGAACTATCATGGTTTTCGTTACTTGGATAGTTCAGCTTACTAAATATGGCTTTAAAATAGTTATATATATACGGCCATGATGATTATCAAGCAAACTTTCAATGAATATATTACCGGGTTCTAGGGTATTGTAAAAAATCAACTGATTGAAATATTTATTTTAATCAATATTAATTGGCAAAATAGTGTGCTGGCAGGAAATTAATATCCCCTATGGATTAAAAATAATGGGTACTAAAATACTTCAGAAATTCAGAATAAAAAATCTACTTGTTACATTTAAAACATTGTTTTGTTTTTTTTTCGATACTCTTTATAATAAACAAGGTTCTTCGACACAAACACAAGTAGGAGAATTAGTGCCTTCAGTAATAAAACTCAGTAACCCAGAATTAGAATGGAAATGCATGTATGTATTAACATTCCACATGTTTGTGTGTTTGCTTGTTTGTTTTAAATCTCTTCGAGAGTCTTTCACTCTTGTTTATAATTAGATGCCAGGACTTGCCCATAGCACATTTAGATTTGTACTTGATACTTAAGTCATTTACGCAGGGGTGACAACACCTGCTACGACAATGTACATCGATATACGGTCTCACCAAAAGGACTGGTCTTATCATCTGAAAGTGGTATTTGAAACCGAGACGAAAGGTCAATTCCTTGTTCTGTTCGCTCTGCGATTGTTATATGAAAAAAGTGTTACTTTCAAGGCAACTTGGTTAGGAGTACAGGGGCTCTAATGATTAATCACCAAAAAATAAATTTATGCTGGTTTGACATTTTATATTTTGGATATTTGAATTAATAACAGAGTGGTTTTTTTTTTAAATATGAATATTTTTATAAGGTGAAATATATCCCTCTGCTCCAAATTTCACCATTTTTTTTTTCCAAAATTTGATTTTCTTCTTCAACAATAACATAGATTCAAATGGAAAAAAGCCTGAAGTATGGAGCGTTGCTTACTTTTTCAGAATTAATTTTGATCTCTTATCATGATGCGAAGAAAATTAGATATGGTAAATAAAAAGATCAGTTATATTTTCTTTATCTCGCACTAAAATATAAATATGTGGTATATATGAAAAAAATATTTACCTTTCAAATTCACTTTAGCATACGTAGTGAAGCGTTGCTTTTTAAATCAGTATATCACATTGTTTTCTGTGCTTGTTAAATAAAATACATCTATCTACAAGAGTTATCTTTCCATTATCGCCCTCAAATTTTTATGAAAAAAATATGATTAATTGATTATAAAAATCCTGCATATGATATTTCTGTAACAATTATTGGGATCACTTGTTAAGAGATTGAAATATCTTGATTTTAATAGTTGAAATGAACGGATTATAAACGTTGTCTGTAGCAACCAGTATTATAAGTAAATATGAGACTAATTGTTCTCTAACAATTAAAAGTCTTCCCACCTTTTTGAATTTCAATTTCAATTTCATTTGATACTTATCTCTTTAAAATTAAATTTCATGAAAGAAACAAGAAATGGCTTAAAAATTGGGGAAAAAATGAAAGTAAAAAAATCGAATTGACCTTGACCTTTGAGCTTGATGAAATATTCGGGGTCAAGGGTAACATTACAATTCACCCCATGCCTCTAGTAGGATCTATACTTTTAAAGTTATAAGGGTAAATAGTAAGTGCAAAGACATAAAAGGACGATACCTCATATAAGGAATCATCGGATCCTTTCGCACTGAATAAAATGGAATTGTGCATGAAGACCCTTAAGACATTAGTGAAGGTTTCATTTCTCTATGGTATACGGTTTCGAAGGAGTAGATATATCAAGGTTTTTCGCACAAGGGGCAATAACTTTTAAAAGGGTCATTCTTAGAGGACAAGAATGAAATTTTTGAAATAGTTTTTACTGTAAATATTAATTATGCAAAAACAGAGGTTTAGCAAGCTCACTTGTACGTGCACATGTCGTGTAAACTACAAGTTAGAATTACACGTACAGGTTAACATTTTTTTTCTTGTTTAACAAAGTGTAACATGTACTTGTACTCATTTTAAATGTAAAAGTGGTTTACATTGACAAATCATCCCAAAAAGAAATAATTTTAATACCTATGTCACCTTTTTACTGAAATATATGCATGTACTTATGAAAAGATGATTGTACAGAGCTCTTATATTTTCAATCGGTCAAAGCATGTTTCGAAAATCTAGATGTTGTGATTTTAACTCCCTTTAAACATATGTTTATCAGTTAGTGATGATCTGTTATTTTAATCAGTATTTGCATTAAATATTCAGGTTTTAGAAAAAAGCACACTTTTGAAAAATAAACAACAGTTAAAGAATAAAAAGCTACGAGTTTGGACTTACGTGTACTTGGCAATCTACACGTAACCTGTGTAAGAGGATACATATAGAAAATCGTCATTAGCAAAAGTAATGACGTAATGCGCAGATTTCTGGTGCTACACGTACACGTACGCGCACACGTTGGTTTGCTAAACCTCTCTAGTAAATGTCGAAAGCCTAAGAGATATAAAAAAAAGAGTTGAATTTCTCATTTTTGAATGACCTTGACCTTTGTATAAATTTTAAGGACAAAGGTAAGTGAATCTTATATGGTTAGTTCCATGTATCTACGAAATGTCATTTCGAAAATTTTTAATTATTTTGAAATTTTAAAACTTTCAGGGGTAATAACGCGTTGATAGGTTAATGAATACATGTACTTTCGCAATGATCAACGACGCGAGAACGTGCATGATTAGTCGAAGAATTTAATGAAGGTTTCGTACCCCTTTGGGTTACAGTTTCGGTGAAGTAGCGATAACAAGGGGCAAGAACTCCGAAAGGGGTTATAGGTCACACTCGTTGGGTTTTTTTTCGAAATAACTTTTGATTTCCATATATCCAGTGGAAAGACCTAATTAATGAAAGTATTGGCAATAGAAACTAGAAATTAACCCTTGTACGTAGTTCAGTTTAAATGAGTTGACTATAAAATGGTTCTCATTATTAAACTCTGACAACTCAAATCATTCAAATAATCGAATAAATTTAAATAATTTTCTCGGTAAAAAAAATAATGTTATCTCTCTTATCAGAGGGATATTATACCTTAAAACAAAATTCCAAATTTTAAAATGTACAACATTTTAAAAGTTTGAAATTTAGAAGTTTGAAGTAAATTTTAAAATTTCAAAAGACGTTAAACGGTACAGAAATTGGATTGTCAAGGGTAAGCTTTCTGAACAAACGGTAGTATAAGGAAAAGGAAATTAGAATTGCGAATATTTAAGGTAAAAATCGATAAATCGAAACTTTAAAACCTGTTTGAGAATTTGAAAGTTAACATTTTTTAACTAAAATTTTAAAATTTCAATACGTGAAATCAGTTTGAGTTTTTGAAGTTAGAAATTTGAATTTATGTATAAAAATTCTAAAACTCTAATTCATTTTATAAATTTAAACTGTTCAGTGTTATACTGAACAAAATTCCTTTTAAAATATTGATTTCAAATTATTACACAAAAAGATATTAAATATTAAAAGTGTGTGTAAATCTAATTTTACACAGACTTCAATTTTACGTGTCTAGATAAGGGAGCATCATATAATTACAGTATTTTTGTAATTTAAAAACTATATAGATATATTACTTCAATTCGACATTTAGATATATTGAGGACGTATTGACAATCAACAATGGTACCTACTTTCCATTTATGTCGATACTATATATCCTGGTCAGTTTGAGATAAAATGATACCACAGAGTCTGACACATCTGTTTCATACTTGGATATTTTACTTGAAAAAGACGTTAATGGTAATCTAACAACCAAGCTCTATGATAAAGGTGATGACTATAACTTTTCTATCGTCAACTTCCCTTACTTATGCAGCAATATACCTTCATCACCTGCATACGGAGTTTATATCTCTCAGTTGATTCGATACGCAAGAGCAATGTCTACAACGAGCTAAATTATTGACAAACAAGTTGATGAAACAAAAAAATCAACACTCTCATTTAAAGTCATTATTTTGAAAGTTTAATGGTCGATACAATCACCTAGTCAGCAAATACAATTTATCATTGAATCATTTTTTTTCTTACTAATTGTTACTTCATTATTTATACACTGAATTGACGACAGATTTTTCCGTTATTTCCTGATCATGACAAGGAGCACACGGCAGATGTCACTGGTTGGCAGGAGATGCTCACTCATCCATGACACCTGATCCTATCTCTGATGTTTTGGAGGTCCGTGTTTGCTCTGCTCCTATTTTGTATTGTTTTATGTATTTTGATATTGAATACTGTTCCTTATTTTCATATCCTTCATAGATACATACAAGTTATGACTAATGTTTTCATTAAATACAAAACTTTTATCAATATCGATACAAACTAGTTCTAATTGTAACGGGGACCGTTACAGATGTTCCCCAAACGCTCCCCAACTCCCTTTTTGTGCAGATTTCCTTTAAAACGTTTTTTCAATATGCTTAGTATCGCAGGATTTCATAAAAGAATTTTAAAAGCTACAATTATATCACTTTTTTGTCATTTAACGCATTGTTCGCAAACGCACGTGCATGCACATGCAAGGTGATCATGACATGTTGTCTAAACCATTAACATATCCTTATATTCCAGAAATCAATAAAAAGTCATACAAATATAAATTTTACCGTTTTTCAAACATATTGTTCATTTTACGCATTGCGTGTGCACATGTGCATGCAAACACGTCCTTGCATTCAATTTTGATAGCAATATCATGTAGGAATCCATAATACCTATTCATATTCTAAACTTCATCCTGTTTTGTTGAGAAACAAGAAAGATATAGGCATGTAAAGTTTCAGCCAATCAGATTGCAGCACACGTTGATTTATGTGCTTTCATGGAAATTCTTATATATCATGCGTTAGATCTTCATAATATGTGACTAAGTTCAAAATTTCAAAGGATTATGACGTAAAACAAGAGAGATATTGAGACTTTAGTTTCAGCCAATCAGAGCAAAGCGCACGTGCATGCGCGTAAGATCTTGCAATTTTGACCATGTCATCTTGTCCATACTACTACTTTATTCATGCATTGTGAGTTTCAAAAAATTCCATCAAGAAATAGAAAAGTTACGGCTTCATCCATTATCTTGGTAGTTTCACATGTTGCACGTGCGCGCTCTTGCTGGCATGTACGTGCTTTCATGAAAATTATTATATATCATGCTGTAGATCTTTATATTGTGTGACTAAGTTCAAAATTTCAAAGGATTATGACGAAAAACAAGAAAGATATTGAGACTTTAGTTTCAGCCAATCAGAGCGAAGCGCACGTGCAAGCGCGTGAGATCTTGCTATTTTGACCATGTCCACACGTCTATACTACTAATATATACTTATATTATGAGTATCAAAGCATATAATCAAAAAATAGAAAAGTTACGGCTGTATCTATTATTTTGGTCATTTCACGCGTTGCACGTGCGCGCTCTTGCAAGCACGTGCGCGCAAAATGACCTTCGTTCCGCAAATCTACATAACATGCCTACTGACCCTAAAAAGGTTTCACCTAAGTCGGACGTGTAGTTTACAAGATCATTCGCGGAAAAGATTTTCCCAGGAAGAAGAAAAATAATAATAACTAGATACGATCTCGTTGCGAGCAACGAGTGGGTCTTCCGTCCAATTCTTGATAAGATGAGAAAAGATTTTGATTGAGATTTTCATTCAAAAATAATGATTTACCACAATCTGTGTGTGTAAAAAGACATTGAATATTAAAGACTTTAAAAATCGGCTTTTGGCCCCTGACGGCCCCTTATTTTAGGAATCAGCCCTTTTTCTTCATATCATCTTAAAGTTCTAAAGATTTTGATCACTTTTTGTTCAACAACTGTTAAGAAATTCTTTTCGTTTTTTGAGCTATTAGCAAAAGAAATTTTTAGGGGCCAACCCTTCAACTCCTTAATGGGGACGTTTAGCAAAAAATGAAAGGTTGCATATTGTTTAGAACATTATTTTGAACATCTTTTGTTCAATATTGCTTATCAAAATATTTCTGCCTTTCGAGATATAAAGCATCAAAGATTAAGCATTTTGGCCCCTTGTGGCCCCTAATTATGTAACAAACGACATAAAAATCATAATACATAATTGTAGATGGTTGAGATTAACATCTTTGCTTCAGAAATGTATTACAAAATATTAACTGATAAAGAGTTATCGATTGAAGACTTTTGGCCCCTCTTGGCCCCTAATTCGAGTGCCCAGCCCCTTTTTCAGGATCTCATCTTAAAGATCTTAAGATTTTAAACATTTTTTGTGCAACAACTTTTCAGAAATTCTTTTTCGTTTTTGAGCTATTAGCAAAAGAAATATTTAGGGGCCGACCCTTCAACTCCTTAATGAGGACGTTTAGCAAAAAATGAAAGGTTGCATATTGTTTAGAACATTTTTTTGAACATCTTTTGTTCAATATTGCTTATCAAAATATTTTTCCCTTTCGAGATATAAAGTGTCAAAGATTTAGCATTCTGGCCCCTTGTAGCCCCTAATTATGTAACATACGACATAAAAATCATAATATAAAGTTGTAGATTGTTGAGATAAACATCTTTGCTTCAGTAATGTATTACAAAATATTAACTGATAAAGAGTTATTGATTGAAAACTTTTGGCCCCTTTTTGCCCCAAATTTGAGTGCCCAGCCCCTTTTTCTTGATTTCGTCTTAAAGCTCTTATAATTTTGAACACTTTTTGTTCAACAACTATTCAGAGATTCTTTTTCGTTTTCGAGTTATTTGCAAAAGAAATATTTAGAGGCCAACCCTTCAACTCCTTAACGGGGACGTTAAGCGAAAAATGAAAGGTTGCATATTGTTTAAAACATTATTTTGAACATCTTTTGTTCAATATTACTTATCAAAATATTTCTCACTTTTGAGATATAAATCGTCAAAGATTTAGCATTCTGGCCCCTTTTGGCCCCTAATCATGTATTATACGACATTAAAATCATAATATATAGCTGTAAAATGTCGAGATAAACATTTTTGCTTCAGAAATGTATAACAAAATATTGACTGATAAAGAGTTATCGATTAAAGACTGTTGGCCCCTCTTGGCCCCTAGTGTGATGAGTCAGCACTTTTTTCTTGATATCGTATGAAAGATCTTGTCATTCTTCACAAATATTGTTCCGTATGTTTTCACAAAATATTTATATTTTAAGAGATATGATGCAAAATGTCTCAAAAAATCACTCATAATTCGTGTCCTAGATTTCGACCCCTACCGAGCTTCCATACTAGGCACTTTCGGAAGATTTGAAAGTACAGGTGCAAAACTACATTATGTCTTCTATTAGTCCTGAAAAGGACAACATTCTAGCTTTTGTCGTTTTTGAGTTTTTGTCCGGACAAAATGGTCACTAAAATTCGATTAAAGGGCGATAACTTCCGACCGGAAGTGATTTTTAGAAAAATATAAAAAAAATGAATAAGGTTTAGTTCATGATACATCTTTTCTGAATATTTCAAGTCAATCCACCCAAGCATCTCTGAGAAATCGTCTGCACAAAAATGTGTAAAGAAAAAAATAATAATAATAAAAGTGAAAAAGAAACAATAGAATAATAGAAGGGTCTTCCGCTGGAGACGGAAGACCCTAACTAGTGCTAATTGTAACGGGGGACCGTTACAGATGTTCCCCAAACGCTCCCCTACTCCCTTTTGGTGCCATATTCCCTGTAAGCTTCATTAAATAGGACAAAATCTATCCATTTGAGACTTTAACAACGCCAAGTTCATTCAAATTTTAGCATTGCACGCGTGCGCATGTGAATGCATGTGCGTAATGACCATATCATTTTGTCTACACAATCTATACATTTTTAATATACTAAATATTAAAGTATTTAATCCAAAAGTATTCAAAAATACGCTAATTCAAGTGTATTTTTGATTTAACTCATTTCACGTGCACGAACGTGCATACATGAGCATGGTGTCCATATCTTCTTGTAGAAGTCCATAACATCTATCTATGTTCTAAATCCCACTCCGTTTGGTTGAAAACCAAAGCAGTTATAGCTGTTTAAAGTTTCAGCCAATCAGATTACGGCGCAAGTACACGCACGTGTATGCATGTGAATGGCGACCATATCATGTTGTAGAAGTTTATTATATCTATCTATGTTCCAAATCCCATCCTGTTTGGTTGAAAACCAAGGGAGTTATAGCTATTTAAAGTTTAAGCCAATCAGATTGTAGCGCACGTGCATGCACGTGATTTTATGACAAATGCTATATATCATGTTGTAGGATATATTAAGGCATGGCTATGTTCAAAATTTCATAGGATTTCGTCGAAAAACAAGAAAGATATAGAGACTTTAGTTTCAGCCAATCAGAGCAAAGCGCACGTGCATGCGCGTGAGATCTTGCTATTTTGACCATGTCATCATGTCTATACTACTAATAAATAATCAAATTATGAGTTTCAAAGCATTTCATAAAAAAATAAAAAAGTTACGGCTATATCTATTATATTGGTCATTTTACGCGTTGCACGCGCACGCTCTTGCAAGCACGTGCGCGCAAAATGACCTTGATTCCACAAATCTACATAACATGTCTACTGACCCTAAAAAGGTTTTACCTACATCGGATGAACAGTTTACAAGATCACTCCCGGACAAAAAAGTACCCAGGAAGAAGAAGAAGAATAATAATAATAAGAAACAGAGTAAAAACAATATGGTCCCCAACTTCGTTTGGGGAACATAACTAGGAGACTTATTGTTCACAGAACAATAAGAGGTCTTTCCACATTTTTAAATTTCTTATAGTTTTTTATTTTACTCTCTAAATTTAATTTTTAAGGAAAATGGCTTGAAAGATAGTGAAAATAAAAAAAATTAATTGACCTTGACCTTTGACCTTGATCAAATCTTCAAGGTCAAAGGTCAAGGGTCACATTGCAATTGACCCCATGCCTCTACGACTTTTAGTTCTATAGTTAGAAGGTTAAATATTAAGTGCAAAGAAGTTAAAGGGCAATAACTCATATAAGGAGTCATTAGATCCTTTAGTAGTTATACAATGAAGGTGTGCCTAAAGACCCTTAAGACATTATTGAAGGTTTCATGCCTCTACGGTCTACGGTTTTGAAGTAGTAGCAATAACAATGTTTTTCTCATAAGGGGCAATAACTTTTGATAGGGTCAATCTTAGGGGACAAGAGTGAAATCTTTGAAATAGATTTAAGAGTATATATGAAAGATGCAAAGACTGATTGTATGTGTTAAAAGACAAAAGAGATATAAAAAGACCTTCATTTCTCATTTTTGGAGTGACCTTGACCTTTGACCTTTGCATAAATTTGAAGGTCAAAGGTAACTGAATCTTATGCACTTGGTCCCATGTATTTATGACTTGTCGTTTTGAAAATTTTTAATTATTTGTAAAATTCAAAAATTTCAGGGGCAATAATTCATAGAAGGGGTCTACGAATCCTTTCGCAATGAATAGATCCGAAGGTCCTCTCAAGCAGTCACAGACATTGGTAAAGGCTTCAAACCTCTGCGGTTTACAGTTTCGGAGGAGTAGCGATAACAAGCATTTCTTGCGTAAGGGGCAATAACTTTTAAAAGGGTTAATGTTAGGGGACAAGAATGAAATCTTTCAAATAGTTTTAAGAGGGCATATTAATGTTGCAAAGACTTTAAGTATATGTTGAACAGCAAAAGAGATATAAAAAGACCTTCATTTCTCATTTTTGGAATGACCTTGACCTTTGACCTTTGCATAAATTTTAAGGACAAGGGTCAATGAATCTTACGCAGTTGGTCCCATGTCTCTACGACTTCTCGTTTTAAATTTTTTTCATTATTTGTAAAATTCAAAAACTTTCAGGGGCAATAACTCATAGTAGAGGTCTACGAATCCTTTCGCAATGAATAGATCCGAAGGTCCTCCCAAGTAGTCGCAGACATTGGTAAAGGTTTCAAACCTCTACGGTTTACGGTTTTGGAGGAGTAGGGATAACAAGCATTTCTTGCAAAAGGGGCAATAACTCCTTTAAGGGTCAAAGTTCATATACGCAGGGTCAACTGCGAAAATCATTTACAAAGTACATTCTTATGGTCTATAAATCTTTTCGATAAATCTTGAAACTCAAAAACACGTTTGGCGGAAAAATAATAATAATAAACAGAACAATTTCAATAGGTCTTTCCACAGAAAGGTGGAAAGACCTAATAATAATAATAATAAGAAACAGAGTAAAAACAATATGTTCCCCAACTTCGTTTGGGGAACATAATTATTGTGTGCATTTTATCCTGAGAACAGTAGCATTGCATCAAACATATATACCAGTAAGACCATTCCATCCAATCAGAAATGTTTTATTTCTAGGAAAAATATATCATAAATCTTAATTCCTTGTTAAGATTATTGATCATGAGCATATTTGTTTTCGAATTATATTGAGGAAAGATAAAAAAAATGGTATAAGTACGGGCGTATTGCTTATTCAATTTGATTAGATACAATATTGTTACCAGTAGGGATTTATTGCTTATTTCTTAAAAATAGAGTTATCTCTAGATTTCAAGTTAAAATTGATACCAGTCTACTAAAATTATATGAAAAAATCTCCTCCCCGACCATCACCGGAAAAAATAATAACGAAAGATATTTTGAGAACAATTAAATTAATATTTGAATAATCCGAAATATTCAAAGCAAACCATGTATTAATTAAAAAGCAAATATTATGTCTCTTAAAATGAAAGGTACCTGGCAAATACACAAATGGAAATTGTCAATGAATATACCAGATTCATCATGTTATACTCTGAAAGCGTCGTTACATACAAAAAAAATGAAACTAAATAAAAATGGCACATATAGTACAAATATATATAACTCACTTTGATAGCAACACACTTTTCCCTTTTATAGTACAGATGCAGATCAACTTAAAATTCTCTTGAGACGACACTGATGTTATGGGGCTTTGGGGAGTAAGTCTGACTAAATAGTCCTTCAAAATTGTATTTTGCATTATCTGGCTTTTTAATATCACATTTCAAAAGAACCGTGGCAAAGAGAAGAAATAAGCTATAGAACCTTACCCAGACATCGCCTTCTCCCAGCACTGAAAGCTAAAACGTTTTCTGTTTTGTCTATAAGCAGTTTCCCTTCTTGGTCAAGGAATCTCTCGGGATCGAATTTGGAAGCATTCTCCCATTGTTCGTCGTGACCTACAGAGTAATGACTGAAAAAGACTAATGCTCCCTTACTTATAGTATGGTCCATAACTCAGACGTCCTCCGTTGTATAGTGTGGAAGTCCCATTGGAACAACACCTGATAGACGCATTCTCTCATAGATTGTAGCCTCAGTAAAAGGCATAGCTTCTCCGTGTTTTGTGGTAATTATACCACTACCTCCAATATTGTCTTCGATCTCTTGCTGGATTTTCAATTGAATCTCTGGATATTCTACCATGTATAGAAATAGCCAAAGAAGGGTTGTCGCTGCTGTACCGAAAAAATCCCCAGTAACACCCAAAACGTCCACTTTCATTACTTCAGCTTTGTTTGGTTCATCGCTTAACCCATTTTTTATTTTATTTGATATCAAACTATCTACAGCATGGCGCAAATGTTTTGGATCAAATGTTTTCGATATGTCATTGATTTTCTTTTCACGAGCTTCTTTGCCCTCTTTGGTTAATTTATAAAAGTTTTGGAGCCTTTCTCGGAAAAAGAACCGTGTCCAAGGAAGAACATCCGTGGGGTTTCCCGCTTTTGCGATTTCTTTGAAAGCCTTTTGATTCTGAATAAATAGAACATAATCTTTATCTTTCCCTATATTTTCTACTTTGCCATAGCAAAATTGATATATAAAGCTGCTTCCTGTTGCTTCCATAATGGCTTTGTACGGATTGAAAGGTTTTCCTCTTTCCTCTTTTTTTTCTTTTGACGAACTCACTTGCTATTCTCTTGGCTTCCTCTTGAAGAATTTCTTCAGTTTGATTGTTTTGTTTCAAAGCGAATTCTCTAACAACAGAACTCCATACTTTGCAAGGTAGAAAAATATCTTTGATTAAAATAGCCAAATATCCCTCTTCCTAATTATATGTTTTAAGGAATGAAATTCCTGTTCGGCAGCAAAACTGTCAGGCTGTTCACTTAGAACTTTTCTTACAGTATCAAAGCCACATATTACTCCATTTATTGGCCAAACATTATTACACACTTATTGGACAAACAGAGAGATTCATTTTGTTAAAGTCGCCATATTGTTCTGTAACACTAAAATTAATTTACGGGATCCTTTTCTACGAAAAGCTGGTGTCCAAACAATGGAAAACCCCATTGTCCCGGAATTGATGTTGATTTTTTATTAAGATTTTTGTGATGACCAACACTATCATAGACATTGCAAGGAACATAAGTGTACCTAAGTTATGTTTCAGTGATGAAATGGTTGCCAATAAATTCATGTTCTATCTGAAAGAACAAAAATGTCCATTTAATATGAGAATCATTATGAAATAACCCATATATTTTCATCATGTATTTCATGTATAAGAAATGTGATGCAACAGAACGTTAGCGTTTCGTAAGTCTTTAACTTTATGCTCCATTAAAAAAGGCCTGTGAGGCAATCGTTTCCATGCATGAATAAATGTGTTAAATTTTAAAATGTATGCATATATAATTTGGAAAACGGATGCTAGTAAATGTAAATTTAGAAATGGTAACAAATCATCACTTTATTTTAGTTCTGAAAAGGCATAAATTATTTCCAAGGGTAAGCTTTTCTTACCATAGCGGTATTTATAAATACGGCTTACTACATTTATGTACATCTGTAACACACAGACACCCTCCATCGCTAAATTCTCCATTGTATAGTTAACACACTTTACTCTGAGCTTCATTAAGATAACAAGCTTGCTCTGAAATTCATAAAAATAAGATTGTATGATATCAAATAAAATATTATTGCAAATAAAAGTTTTCACGAAATGAAGGAAAATTACCAAAATTATCTAAAATATGTACAATAGTAAACATAAGTTCAGCATGTTCCCGGTTAATTTATGCTAAGGCATGTGTACTCATATATAATGGTTTTCTAACATACCAATATGTACTCGATTAGTGACGACTTACATCACTGTGATTGAAATATTTTTAAAAAAAACTTTTTACCACTTTTACGCTTATAGAGGAAAAATTTTGTTTCAGGCGCGGTTGTGCATGTTGTGCATGGGATACTCATCCCGTAGCAGCAACAGGGAAAGGTTGATAAAGAAATGCAATATAATTTATTTGAATTGTAAATAAATGACCCAAGCAAATTCATCCTCATACAGAGGTAGTAATCCACGATGATTATCGCTGTAAAAAAAAGTATTTAAATTGACAATTAACTTTTAGATTTCACAATACAAATAAATGTTCGTGATGCAATATCATTCTCTTCTCTTCAATTTTTAACATTATTTTTAGAAATTCCTTAAACGTCTTTCAAATAACATAGATCATATGTAGAAATGAAGCACTCTTGTCTGGGAAAAATTTACCCTGATTGTATCTCTATGAAAGCTAGTTTAAGACAATGAAACATCAAGCCATCTTCTAGATCTTATAGTAATGTTTTTATAACATCAGAATAGGTTATGCATATAGTCTACGAAATCACAACCCTAAGAGGAACAGCTTCTCAGACTTATGCAGGCTTTTTTCTGTTTTGTATTTTTTTCAGTGCCTCCTTATTTCACCAGTGGGAATTTTTCATCTCAAGTTTCGTTTACTTCCAAATCGACTATAAATAATTAACAAAAGGAGAAATGGGGCTACGGGTCTTTGAATTAATATAATATTTTCAATTTCAATTAGTATCAAGGTTGGGGGAAAGTAGGGGATGGGATTGAAAGTAGGATGAAATGACATGAGGGGGAATCAACAGACCCCTATCGACGCAAAATGTCTGGTGTGAAGGAATTTTTATATAAAAATGACAAAAGATCCCCACAGCAGTCATTATTATTTTAATTTTAATTTTATCGTGTAAAAGATATAAAATGTCCTTGCCAACAAAATACTCATCGTTTTAATAGACATTAATAAGAATGTAGATAGATAAATTTCATATTACAAGGACAATAACTCCTTTGTTCACAGATTCTGTGATAAACAGACTCAGTTGAAATCTTGTCAATGGCACTAGGCCCATTTTTCAAACTTCAAAGATTTCTTGAGTTAGCCGAAAATTCTGATGAAACATAACAATGTTCAGGTTTAGGATATTGTTCCATTATATCCATGCTAAGTGGATATTACAGTATTTTCTCCCAACTGTGGTACATTGAGACCAATCCGGTGAAATCTCATAAATTGATTTTCTATGTTGAAGTAGATGCAGCAACGAAAACGATTCTTTACTGCTCAATGACTCAGAGTGCTGGGAATAGGTCTTGATTTGCAGCCTCTATCGGTGGTTTCTCGACATGAGTGAAAATTCCCAAATGAAACGTTGAATGAAACAAATGGAGATAACGAATATTATTCAAGATCAAAAGTCCATCAAACAATGCATAGTAAGAACAGAACAAACACGGACCTCCAAAACATCAGAGGTAGGATCAGGAGCCATGGAGAAGAAGGCATCCCTTGTCGACCGGTCACAAGCCGTGTGCTCCTTGTCATGATCGCGAAATTACGTCGTCAATTCAATTCAGTGTATAAATAATGGACTAACAATTAGTTTGAAAATGTCAGTCAGCATTTGACTCAATGATAAATTGTATTTGCTGACAAGGTCATTGTATCGACTATAGGACCATTGAACAAAGAACAAACAAGCATTATTATTTCAACTGGCCATATACTATCAATTTGTTTTTTTTTATTCTCTTTGGCTTCTATTTTTCATCTATTTTCTAAAATGATTTAGAGATTAAAAATTTTAAATATTACTTTATATTCCGAAACTTAAAATTTTCCACCAATTTAATATATCATAAATTTTGTATTTCACTTGAAAAGCCTAAAATTACAAATATCCAAACAGGTTTAAAATTTCGAGTTTTTAGATTTTTTTTTCCCTTGAATATTCAAAATTGATTTTTCAAAAACCAATTTTGGCATTTTAAACTTTAGTTTTTATTTTATGTCTGTTCAGAAAGTTTACGCTTACCAATCTAAAATTCAGATTCATTTTCCTATATTTTGATTTTTCTTTAGATTTACTTCAATTTTCTAAATTTCAACTTCCAAAATGTTTTAGATTTTTAGAAATCGAGAAATTTGATTTAAACACTCATATTTTGATTAACCCAAGAACAATTATATTTTGATATCCTTAATATCAAATTCCAAACCCGGTTTGAATTTTGAAACTATATCGAAATCGCTTTTTGCTAGCAAAATATTTTTCAGATATTTAGAATATCAATTTGATACAGAAATAGAATCAGGTTTGACAAATTATATTCTGGATATTTGAAGTAAAATTCTATTAAAAAAAAAAAACTAATGGTATGTGTTTTTTGTTGTTGTTGTTGTTTTTTTTTTTTTTTTTTTTTTTTGTTTTGTTTTTTTTTGAATGCATATATCAAAATTCTAAATTTTAAAACCTAAAACATTTTAAAAGTTGAAATTTAGAGGTTCGAAGCAAATTTTAAAATATCAAAAGACGTTAAACGGTACAGAATTTTAGATTGTCAAGTGTAAACCATCTGAACTAACGATAGTTTTAACATTCAAAAGTTTAGAGTATCAAAATCGTTTTTGAAAAATATAATTGCGACTATTTTAGGTAAAAACATAAAAATTCGAAACTTTAAAACCTGTCTGAGAATTTAAAAGTTAACGTTATCGAGCTAAAACTTTAACGTTTTATATCTGAAATCAGTTTGAGCTTTCGGAATTCAGAAATTTGAACTAATGTATTAAAGGTGCATGGACACAGATTTGAAGTAAAGGTTTTCGGTATAATATCACGACTTATATATTTTATTAGCATTTCTCACAGAAATATATATAAAAAAAATATTTCTTCTTAAAGTTATTAGAACTTCAAATTTTTGGATGGGTTTGATTGACACATCCTTGCTCCCTAACAAATTTTACTTCTATTCTTTATACTTAGAAAAAGTGTCAATCTTGTTGTGTATTAATGAAAAATATTAAAACTTTAATCCAGAAATTAATTATATTCAGAGTAGAAATGTTAAAAAGCAATACCCCTCTAAAAGTGTCTTCATTCCGCGCTAAGTGTTGTGTACAATGTTTAGCGAATTGATCACACCCGTGAAACGTACACAGTTTTTGTAAACAGGACACGAGCTCTGTTATTGTTGATATTTACGATTCACCGGGTGCGTTCCATTGTTAAAGTCTTCTCACAACAATTGCACGGACTGACTATATTTTGTGTGTATGTTTTGCTTTCAAACATTTCTACTCTGAATTTTCTGGATTATAGTTTTACTATTTTTTTTATTTATACACAACAAGATTGCCACTTCCCCTATGTATTAAGAATAAAATCAAAATTTGTGAAAGTGCAAGGATGTGTCAATCAAACCCATCTGAAACTTGAAGTTTTCTTAAATTTTAGATGAAATAAGATTTTAAATATATTTTTGTGTGAAATGCTAGTAAAATACATAAGTCGTAATATTATTAAAAAAATATTAACTTCAAATCTGTGTCCATGCACCTTTAAAATTTCAAAACTCTAATTTATTCTATAAATTTGAATTGTCATGTGTTATAGTGTTATAAGGACCAAAATTTCTTTTCAAACTTTGATTTCAAATTATTGCACATAAAAGATATAAAATTTTCAATATGTGTGTGCCCATAATTTTACACAGACCTTAATAACGTCTATCTGCAATTTTAAGTTTTTAGATAAGGGAACATCAAATAAATTACGGTGTTTTTCTAATTTAAAAAATATATAGAAAAATAGCACGACACAGGTCGTAAATGATACCTGATTCTGTTGTTTTCAATAAAAAACAAAACTCTTATCAATATTTTATACTCATTTCTGTGTGGTTTATATCCTGAGAACAGCATCAACAGCATTACATCATACATATATTCCAGTTCGACCATCCCATCCAACTAGATATATATGGCATATCAAGGAAACGTATACATGTACTATACATAAGGATCAGATAACATTTATTTTATAATTCATAAAAAAAATACACAAAACTTAGGCGTGTAATTAAGTAAACGTTAATTCCTTATCACTAAGATAATTGATCACGAACATTTTTGATTAAATTATGAAAGAGATGATATGATATCCATGAATTCTTTAAAACAGTATTTTGACTAAAACTTGTACATGAGATGTTCTTTCCTGAGTTGCGCTATCGTAGAAATCGACACGAATAACTTATCTGGCTTCCACGCATATTTTATATCCTTTTGGAGAGTAACTCGAACCCTGTTCACCTTCAAGATCGTATTTCTCATTTTTAGGTTTGTAAATCTTACAATTTTGAAGTAAAGTAGTCACCAGGTAAAACAACTCAGCTTGTGCTATCATTTTGCCGATACATACACGTCGTCCTGCGCTAAATGCCAGTACATTGTCAACTTTTTCTTTTATCAGATTTCCATCTTCATCCAGAAATCGATCAGGTTGGAACTCAGAAGGATTACCCCAGTAATCATCGTGCATAGCCGAGAAAATGTTAAAGAAGACAACTGTTTCTCTTTCTATCTTATTATTGTTTACAATTACGTCGGTAGTTGTAAGATGAGGCAATCCCAAGGGAACAACTGGTGCTATTCTCATGATCTCCAAAATGACTGCCTCAGTATATGGTAAATTGCGACGATCCTTCACAGATATGATTTTGTTTCTTCCAATTTTTTCGTCTATTTCTTTTTGTATTTTTATCTGAGTATCTTGATATTCAGCAAGATATAAGAAAATCCATCTTAAAGTAGTAGCGGTCGTCTCAAATCCAGCTGCAAAAAAGTCTTGAAGTGTGTCAACCAGCTGACTCTTGGTCAATCCTACTTTGTTTGGAGTTTCTGTTATTGTGTACTTCAAGCAAGCGTTTAAGAGACCATCCATGGCATGGCGAGAATGACCCGGGTGAAACGTTTTTATCATCTCGGCTCCATTTTCGTTTCGAGCTTTCCTAAAATTGTCAATAAAATTCAAAAACCTTTTGAAACGTCCTGGAAAGATATATTTCAGCCATGGAAGATTATCAAAATAGCTTCCAGCAGAAAGAAATTCTAAGATTAAGGCTTGGTCTTTCATTACTTTCAAGAAGGCCGGATCATCCCGTATATTATTACCTTTACCGTAACAAAACTGGTAGATGATACTACCCGTAGCAGTGTATATTAAGTCTCTGGGGTTGAATGGTTCGCCTTTATGTTCCATAAAACTGGACACTAGTAAGCTGGACTCGTCCTGCATTATTTCTTCTAACTCAGAATTATTTGTACTTCCTATTTCCCTTATAACGCTACTCGAAATTTTACGATGCAACAAGTATCTTTCATCAAAATTGCTAAAAGTGAGACCTTTCATGTCGTTCAAGCTTTTGATTGAAAATAATGGCGGTCGTGCGGCAAAACTATCTGAGTCATTAGTAAGCGTCGATTTTACGGTGTCCAGACCATTAATTATAACGGTTGGCCAGGACCCAAATCGTAAAAGGAAGACATCTCCATACTTTTCCTGATACTCTTTGAACTTATTCAAAGGTCTTGACCCAAGAAAAGGCAGGTGTCCGAACAACGGGATTCCCCAAGGGCCAGGTGGTCTGTGCCTCCAACCAAGAATTATTTTTATGATTAAGAAAACAGTCAATAATATTGCTATCGATGAAAGAAATTCCGATGACTTTAGATCAAACTGGTGATTTGTTTTTGAAGAGATTGTCGTCATCTTTTCTGCAAAAAATATAATTTAGTGGTTTACAACATATTAAACAAATCTAAACATTTTGTAACCAATTTCAAAAAAGTAACTTTCATGGAACGTTATTGCAATAGCATACCATACACCATTTTATTAATCGATTCAATTTGAAATAAAGTATATAATACATGTACATATACTTGTATTATTATTTATTATTAAACTAGAATTTTTTCTCTAAGAAAGAATCATTGAACTCTTATTAAAGTTATCTTTGAAATAGATTCCTTATTTGTAATGCTGGATTATCACAGCATGATTTATTAATTGAAAGATTAAATAAGAAAAAAAGTTGAAGATATTGTTAAGCATCCATGAATAAGATTTTACGATCTTTATATCTTGAAAGATTTATCATAGACTTACACTAAATTCAAAGGTTTTTGAGATTGTAACGTTTTTCCAGAGAGTCTGTTACATGATCTATAACATTGAGAATTTACCTTGGGTCGTGTTCAGTTTAATTCTTTTAAAAAGCAGTTAATAAATTCTCTCGTCCAGTTGCCAAAGTATTTCTTTCAAGGTTGTAAACGAAAATGCATAGTATGGAGTTGACTCAGAGAATACTAATCCGATACCTAAGAGCATGCTCTGAGATCGTTCATTTTTAAAACGACGTAAGTTACTGTGAGCTAAATTCATGTTACAGGTTTAAGTTTTCATAAGTTTATGGTTCTCATTATAACCTATAATTGTATTTTGACTGACATGTTTCATACCATTTGCTAGGCTTTTGTTTTTACACTGAATTCAAAAGAAACGTGGAGACCGGTCCTTCGGATATGACCATATACTCCGAGTTGCTGTGTTGCAGGAGGCGTTACCGGGTACTAGTACGAAAGAGAACCTTCAATGACAGTCAGTGCGGAGCATAAGTCTAAGTTTGCAGTCCCCCAACGGCAATTGTCGTGTTTATGTCCTGTTAACGGATTTATTTTGTTTTGAGTTTTTTAGATCAAACAATGGTCGTTATTGTAACCATTTTTTTAAAGTTAACAGATAACGGTACAGATAAATGTGGTAACGTGAACGTATTGTACAAAAATATGTTGCAAAAAAGGTGGAATCTACCGATACCTAACCCCTTCTGCTCACCCTCGTTTCTCCGAAGTAGTATTTTCGAGGTTGGACAATGTGCGGGGTTTTTTTTGCCTGTCAAAGTCATCTAAGATAAGTTATCCCCTCCTCCCCACGCGCCTTAAAAAATAATACTTTTAAAAATAAGAGTTTTATACACTTATTTTACCTGCTGTACAATTGTTTGTACTTTCTTCAAATGCATATAAAGATTTATCACAGTTGTCTGATCGACTGAAACAGAAGCGATATTACAATGCTGGAACTAAGAACAACTTGAATAATTGTATAATGAAGACAATAAATGAAGAATGTATAATGAAGAATAATGATTACCTGTGTCGTGAGTTTAGATTTCCTGTAAATAATGCAGAACCCTTCCCAATAGAGATACTGAGTTATGTAAAATATTTGTTTTGATATGTTTCAGTGATTTCGTTCTCGATTTTCACCTATAGGTCAATTTAATGAATTTACTCGAGCGCACAACGCTTCTTTATCAAGATTTGGAAGTTTGGAATATAAAGGAATAAACAATTCTTGTGGAGCCTTTTCTTAACATAGGTACCGTTTAAATGAAACTATGAGCATTATGTAAGTATACAGGCATGTTTTATTGTCTACAAAGGGAAAAATATACTGTGTACTGCTGTTTCCAGATGCAACGATTTCTTTCCTGGACACTCTTGGGCTTCGTATAATATTCTTTTTTATGGGAAAAGGGCTGAAATATGCTAAGTCTGCTGCCCAATCCTATTTACTTATAGATCTGTAAATAAATATTGTTTAAATAAATATTCTTTTTTAATTAATTGCAAGCCAAAAATAGACACACATGTATTTGTCTTCAGGTGCACGAAACAAATTGTCCTACCTGTGGCACTGTTTAAATTTGAAGTACACAATCTCCTTACTGTACATTTCCATAATTAACCCCATTGGATAAGACCTTAAACTTGATACCGATTTATGTCAGCTTCGAGCTAAATAACTAAATAATATGAATAAGACCTTAATATGATAAAAACGCTTCACGTTCACATTTTCCGAGCACGGGGAATCAACGTCACACGGAAACTTAAACAAGCAAAATTATCTAAATACGGAGAATCTATGCTACTAAACAAGTAAAAAATATTAATTGAAAAAAAGATCTGCTTCAGAAATACATCACGATACAAAGACTGTGACCTGTTTATTATGAAATAGATCTGATAAATAAAAATGGGTGTAACTAATTATTACTTGATCTTGCTACACTGAGAATTCAAATACTACGTCTATGACGTCACTGACGTTATACTGAAGCGAAAAGAACAAATGAGTGGATTAGAATTGTCATATTGAATGCATGTTGGCAAAATCTTTTAAAACTCTTAAATATATTTTATAATAAATATTGAATCAAAACACAATTTTAGAATTTTTATTTTATGCTTTGCAAAAAGTAGACTAGAATCATGGATAGATATAATAAACTATTTTTAGGAAAAATGTTTTGCGAAGCTTTTACGACATAAAGAAAACATATTAACATCATCTAAAATATGCGGTATCAAAAATAGAATATATATGTTGATTTATGCAAAAGCCCACCTGTACTCATACATAACGGTCCCCAAACATAAAAATATGTACT
Source organism: Saccostrea cuccullata (assembly GCF_032062105.1). Lineage (NCBI taxonomy): Eukaryota > Metazoa > Mollusca > Bivalvia > Ostreida > Ostreidae > Saccostrea > Saccostrea cuccullata. The sequence goes on along the minus strand of NW_026925523.1, from coordinate 216,381 downwards.
CGTTTGTAATTAATGTCTTATACTACAGTGAATAAAACATTTTTTTTTAAAATTTCATCGCTTTTACGCTTAAAGTTTAAGCAGCAGCAACAGGAAAAGGCTGATAAAGAAATGCAGTTTACTCCATTTGACTTGACCCAAATCATTTTATCATCAATTAGCAGTAGTAATCCACGATGATTATCAACTTAAAAACGTATTTAAATTGACAGTTATTTAACTGTAAGATTTCACAAAACAAATGAATGCGCGTGAAGCAGTATCATTCTGTTCTCTTCAATTTTTAACATTCTTTTTAGAAACGTCTTTCAAATAACAAAGATCAAATAAAGAAGTAAAAAAAAACTGTTACCTGTGAGAAATCTACCTTGCCATTTATTGTATCTCTGAAAGCTAGTTTGAGACAATGAAACATCAAGCCATCCTCTAGATCTTATACTAATGTTTTTAGAAAATCGAAATAGGTCATGCATTTAGCTTACGAAATCACAACCCTAAGAGTTATAACTTCTCGGACTGAAGCAGACAATTTCCCTTATAAACATATCGGGTTTTTTTGTTTGTTTGTTTTTTTTTTTTGTTGTTTTTTTTTTTTTTTTTGTTTTTTGTTTTTTTGTTTTTTGTTTTTTTGTTGTTTTTTTTTGTTTTTTTTTTTGCGTTGAATTTTTTCAGTGTGTCTTTAATTTGTCTAGAGGGAAATTTTATCCCATGTTTTTTTTTACTAGTACAACTGCACTAATTGTCTTGAAAATCGACTATTCCTTTTTAACTGCACATGAGGATTTTCTGTACTATTTGCCTTCTATATTTGTTCCATTAAAGTTTTACATTTCACATAAAACATAGTTCAAAGTTACTTGTTTAGTTGCATGTTGAGATAAATTATCTTGTTAGAAAGTGACAGAAATATGCTTTCATGATAACTTCCGAGAATATAGGTAAATTCAAAAACATTATTTCAGAGTTCTATATATATATTTTTTTATTCAATACATGTATAATCAATTATAGGCATTGTTTTAAAATTTACAAATGTATATTTTATGCAATAAATTGGATTGAAACTGAAAAAACGAAGGAAACCAATTACAAATTTGTGTACATGTATCGATCGCCGCAAAACCAACAATGATCGATTCCACGATTCCGATACTGTATTGGAATATACACAGGACATGGCTTACTTGTGGCTAGATTAAAGTTTGGTCCGCTTCACGCATGAGCGCGTAAAGCTATCCCAGAAAGTGAGCGCCGGTTTCTCTAACGGACCCAGAGCTGACCACGAGCGAACGCTTAGCGAACCCGTAGCGCACCCACAGCGGTCCCAAAATTTCTGAATGTGAACCGGAAGCGGACCCCGAGCGAACCGGAAGCAAACTCGGGGTTCGGGTTTGCTGTGGTGTTAGGTTGTGTCCGGACGGTACTGTAAATACAATTTGCATCGGAATGAATCTTTGAGGTTGCATAATTGATGATCCGGGATATTAGTTACAATGTAGTATTTTGTTTATAATGTATGCAATTTGCATTAGTATGATTCTTTGAGCTGAGGACTTTTTTTTTATTATAATCTGTTAAAAGTATAGAACAATCAACATGAGTATAATTGCCTGAGGGAGTATAGTTGGTAACCTTGTATTATGTTCTGGTTATTTAAGACTTGTTTAACATTTATTTTTACTTAGATTACTGTATTTTTATCAATTTGTTACACGAAATTTATATTTAATTCTCCCGCTTGATGTTGGTGCATTTTGATACTCTGCTAAAGTTTGCTCTTGGTGATAGTTTCCCTTTACACGGTGTAGTACCTAAACGCTTGCTATCAGAAAAAATTGCTCGTTCATTACTGCTATCTGAAAATTGAGCGGTTGCTAGTGGAAAAAAATGGACGAAATTGTAAGTATTTTTCTTCGCTGGCTCAACAAAATGGTCAATAATTCAATTATTAAAGTTTAGCCGCTTGGTATTTCACCTTTACGGAACGTTACATACATCTTGAAACTAACATGCATATTTAGAATTTTAATGAATTAAAGAATTGCTGATATATAAGACGAAAACTGTCGAAAGCGTTGGACACATTTACATGCACATGAGAAATATTTTAAAATTGCGTCAGAAGTTTTAGATATTTGATAAAAATGAATCAACAGTTCGTTGTGTATTAGTAAATAGTATTGGTTTTTTTTATATCATTGTCCACTTTGATGGGTTTCTTAAAAGTTAGAGCGTTTTTGTTAGGAGAATCTCATGTTGCGGCTACTATTAGATAACGGCACCGGTTACTATTGGAATAGGTTTAAGTTTTCAAATTTCATGAAATCACGTCCTCAATTTACATATGTTATGCAATTATAGTTAAGAAAACTATATATATTATTTCTTAATGATTGACTTGTCGTGTATGTTACTTTCGATCATATAATGACAAATTAATCGTATATTTATATGTATGATGTAAATAGTGGAGTTTGTATACGTGTACATGTACCCTGTACACATAGGCTTTGGAACAGCTGGAGACTAAGCCTAATTCAATATGTTGAAAAATGAATAAAGCTCACATAAAGTTATAAAGTTATAAAGTTTTGCTGTCCAACGTTGATAATTGCTCAAGTACATGTAAAGTGCACAATGTACATAAGAGTAAAACGTGGACAATAACGTATGTACATAGGAGCTTACATTTATTATGTATATGTAGGACGTTCAAATACTGTACATGTACATCGAGTAAAGCACGTTGAAGGTAAAAGGGGGGGGGGGTTTCTGCTCCTCTTTCCCCTTTTTTGTTAAGAGAATTTTCTGCGATTTTTTTTAAAATAATCTTTGCTGCAGTAGTGTCCAAAACTCCCAGAGTCCAACAATTATAAATTTAATGAAAATATATTAAGTCAAATTTCAAGAAATATGACGGTAAAAAGAAGTAAGTAAAAAGAAGTGGAAAACATCAATATAAAAACCACGCTTTCTTTCGGGGGGGGGGGGGCTTGTCTTTTCTTGCCTATATAATTAAAAGAACTCTTAAAAGCCTAATGGGGAAAGGGGGGTCGATGTTTTGAATATTGCTTTGTTAGTCGTACAGCGAACCAATGCATCACCGTACTTCGAAAAAGAAATATGGAATTAGAAATATTTGACAAAGCTTATACTTATACTTTTCTAGATATCATACATGTTTAAGTGTACATGTAGGCTACAAAAATCCCCAAAGACTCTAACTTAAGAAAGGTTTTAAAGAAAATTAATGATTGTAAATGATTGTAAATGAGAGTAAAAATATATTATAAGCTATTTCAAATTGATTTACGAGTCCTTTCGTGAAGCTTTCCTTTTGATTTGTGTATAGCAATACTTTTCGAAGATCAGCTGTACTTTGCAAAAATACGAAACATTCGAGTTACAGACGCCCCCCCCCCCCACCTCCACATTTTGTTCCAGTATAACCTTTACTTTCTAAAATGTTCATTGAAAGGTCTGTTGATTTTCATCCAAGCATAACTTTTACTATATTGAAAATTTTCATTGAAGGCCCCTTTTTTTATTGCAGTATAGTCAAAGAAGGGTAGGCAGTAGCGCGTGAGAAAAAATGGCACTGAAAGAAGTTTGACAATCTTCCTTTTTTCCATGTCTGCTTTTTTAAAAATAGATTTGAATTTTTCTACCCCCTCCACTTTTTTCAAAATCGAAGTTACACCCCTGAGTGAAGTTGGTAAAAGTCAACTGCATATATAGACATCTTATTTCACATGCAATTTTGGATATTTAAAATGTATATTTTAGACATTTGCTGCCATAAGTTTGTTTCATATCTCTGTTAATAAGGAAAATTTTCAAATAGCAGCCGATGCGATGTTTTCAGTTATTAACCGGTGCAATATATACTAAGACTCTGATAGCAACCGTAACTTTAAAAAATCGTGTTTTGTCCAAAAATCTCTATTAAAATACACTTTTCAATTTTTTTAAATTATTTCTAAGAATTATTATAGATTGACGCATCTTCAAATTCCAAAAAACCCACAATCTGAATAATACATGATTTAAAAAAGCATGAAAACTGGGTATTTATTAACTTAAGATTTGGTACAGGGTTCGGAAATTTTACTAATTCTAAATAATTACAGGGCTATTCTGCACATTACACATGACAACATCTACCTTACTTGTTCCGTGCACCCAGGCTTTTCTGAGACTATCTTGATTTGGGGTCATGATTTCATTGTTTTACAACTTGTTCTATGAGTTTTCAACATATTTCTTTCTGCTAGCAGCCGTACAATTTTCGAATAGCAACACTGAACGCGGTTTTGTTCCGATAGCAGCCGTTTAGGTACTACACCGTGCCTTTAGTTATTGACAAGTTTGTGGTGTGTTTTTTTTTAAGAGTGTTGTCATTTTCTTTTTCGAATTAATTGCGTATTGGTAAAGTTTTAAGAGAAATGGATGTGATAATAGATAATATTGAGGAAAGAAAAAGAAAATGGTATAAATATTGGCTTATTGCTAATTCAATTTGAAAATACAATTATGTTACCAGTTCGGGTTTACCGTTATATTGTTAAAATTAAAAGAAACTTTAGATTTCAAGTTCAAATTGATATACCAGTTTACTTAAAATATATATGACATGATCCCCTCCCCCCACAACCACCAAAAAAATAAACAAAGAGAATATGTGCATCATTTAATATATTTCAATAAATTGACATATTAAAGGCAAACCAGTGATTAATGAAATAGCGATATTACCGCTCTGAAAATGAAAGGTACCTAACAAATACAAAAATGAAAATTTTCGATGTACATGTATATATGAGATGCAGTATGATCTACTCTGAAAGTGTATGTACATATACATACGAAAGTTACACGAAACTATGTAAAAAGTGGGAAATAAAGTACAAAATTAAATATAATACATTTTGATAGCAAAACACTTTTCATATGCATATTCAGATCAAACTTAAAACTCTTTTGAGACGACACGGATTTTATAGGGTTTTGGAGAGTATGTAAGACTAAATATTCCTTCAAAATCGTATTCTTCATTCTCTGGCTTTTTGATATCACACTTCAACAGAAGTGTGGCAAAGAGAAGAAATAATTCATTCCGAGCTAGAACCTCACCGAGACACCGTCTTCTCCCAGCACTAAAAGCTAAAACGTTTTCCGTTTTGTCTTTAAGCAGTTTCCCTTCAGAGTCAAGGAATCTCTCGGGATCGAATTCGGAAGCATTGCCCCATTGCTCGTCGTGACCTACGGAGTAATGATTGAAAAAGACCAATGTTCCCTTACTTATAGTATGGCCCTTAACACAGACGTCCTCCGTTGTATAGTGTGGAAGGCCCAATGGAACCACTCCCGATAAACGCATTGTCTCATAAATCGTGGCCTCAGTAAAAGGCATAGCTTCTCTGTGTTTCGTAGTTATTATACCGCTTCCTCCAATATTGTCTTCTATTTCTTTCTGGACTTTTAATTGGATCTCTGGGTATTCTGCCATGTAGAGAAATAGCCAGAGAAGGGTTGTCGCTACCGTATCAAACCCAGCTCCGAAAAAATCTCCAGTAATACCCAACACGTCTGCTTTCATCACCCCAGCTTCGTTTGGTTCATCCTTTAACTCATATTTTATAGCATTTGATATTAAACCATCTACAGCATGCCGCAAATGCTTTGGATCAAATGTTTTTGATATTTCATTTATTTTCTTTTCACGTGCCTCTTTGCCCTCTTTGGTTAATTTATAAAAGTTTTGCAGCCTTTTTCGGAAAAAGAAGCGTGTCCAAGGAAGAACATCCGTGGGGTTTCCCGCCTTTGCGATTTCTTTGAATGCCTTGTGATTCTGAATAAATCGAACATAATCTTTATCTTCCCTTATATTTTCTCCTTTGCCATAACAAAATTGATATATAACGCTTCCAGTTGCCTCCATGATGGCTTTGTACGGATTAAATGGTTTTCCTCTTTCTTTGAGAAACTCACTTGCCATTCTGTTTGCCTCGTCTTGAAGAATTTCTTCCATTTGATTGTTTTGTTTCCCAGAGAATTCTCTAACAACAGAACTCCCTACTTTGCGGAGTAGAAGATACCTTTGATTAAAATATCCAAATGTCAGACCCCTCATCCTAGTTAAATGTTTGAAGGAATGAAATTCTGGTTTGGCGGCAAAGCTGTCAGACTGTTCACTCAGGACTTTTCTTACTGTATCAAAGCCACTTATTACTACAGTTGGCCAAACACCGAGATTTATTTTGTAAACGTCGCCATATTGTTTTCTGTAACGCTGAAATTGATTCATGGGATCTTTTCCAAGGAAAGGCAGGTGACCAATCAGTGGAAAACCCCATGGTCCCGGAATTGATGGTGATTTTTGGGTTACGATTTTAGTGATGACCAACACTATCAAAGAAACTGCAAGGAACTTCAGTGTGTCTAGGTTATGTATCAGTGATGAAAGGGTTGCCAATAATTCCATTTTGTATCTGCAAACAAAAAGGCCATTTATTATAAAAGAAATAATTATGAAATCATGTTTACCTATTTCGTGTATAAGAAATGTGATGTAACAGAACTTCAGCGTTTCATAAGACATTAAATTTAAAATGCTCCATTTAATAAAGGTCTGGGGGGTAATCATTCTCCTGCATGAATAATGTGTGTTAAAGTAAAATGTGTGTATACGTACCTACCAGTATATATAATTTGGAAAACGGATGCTAGGAAAATGAATGTAAATTTAGAAATGGCAACAAAATAACACTATATATTTTAGTTCCGAAAAGGCAGAAACTATTTCCAAAGGTAACCTTTTCTCACCTTAAATGCATTATGAATTAAACGGCTGACTACATCTTTTAGCCCCCCCCTCCCCACTACTACATTCTCTATCGTATGGTTGACACATAAAATAAACAAAGTTTTGATAGCAGCCCTGCTCTGAGATTCATAAAATAAGATTGTATGATACTGCAATAAAAATATTATTGCAAATTAAACTTTCAAGACATGAAGGAAAATTACCAACTTCATATTAAATAAATGTATTTGCAATAGCACACTTTAAATATAAAGTCGACATGGTAATTTATGTAAAGGCACGCCTGTACTCATATATAATGGTCCCCTGGCATACAAATATGTACCTATTTAGTTACTCTTATATTACAGTGATTGAAACATCGAAAAAAAAAAAAAACTTTTCATCACTATTGTGCTTATACTGGGAAGAAATCTAATTTCCAATTTCAGGCGCAATTGTGGGGCATTTTTTGCTGCAACAGCAACAGGGAAAGATTAATAAAGAAATGCAATGTTATCCATTCGACTTGTTAATTACCCAAGTCATTTTATCATCATTTAGAGGTTGTAATCCACTATCATTATTAACTTTAAAAGATATTTAAATTGACAGTTATTTAAATATCTAATTGTTAAGGTTTTCACAATACAAATGAATGCAGTTTTAAATATAATATCACTGTTAATTCTCTTCAATTGTTCATCTTTTTTAGAGAGCTTTTACATGCTTTTAAAACATCTTTCAAAAAACGAAATATTGTATGAAGAAATGAAACTCTTACCTAGGAAGTAGTTACTCTGACATTGATTGTATCACAAGCTAATTGAAGACAATGAGACATCAAGAGCAAGCCATATTCTTATAATAATGTTTTTAGAACATCAAAATAGGTCATGCATTTAGCTTATGAAATCACAACCCTAAGAGGGATAACTTCTTCTCCGACTGAAGCAGACATTGATTTTTTCTGTTTTGTATTTTTTTCAGCGTGTTTCAAATGGACTAATAAGAATTTTCAGCTTATGTTTTGTTTACTTGAAAATTGTCTACAGGCATTTAACTCAAGATTTTCTGTACTAGTACTTGCCTTGTATTTGTTCCATTAAAGTATCAGAATTTAGCGCATTGAAAACTAAGTAGTTTGAAATTCTAAAACTTGAATGTAACATATTTTCTGCTTGTCATTTCAACTAAAATAAAGTTTAGAGTAACTTGTGTGGCTGCATGTTGAGATAGCTTATCTTGTTAGTCATGTTAGATAGGGACAGAAATGTGTTTTCATAGTAACTTCTGAGAATAAATACAAAACATTTATTTCAAAATTCTATGTGTAATTTTTTTATGCATAAATCAAAGTCAGGTACATGTATAATTATTTATAGGCAGTGTTTTTAAATGTACAATTCATTGATATTTTATACAATAAATTAAGTCATTTATCATTCATGCTGACTTCCATGCAAAATTTTATAATTTTAAGCAGATTATGTATTCATGTACACACAACTTTTTCAAAAAAAAGAAAAAAAAAAGTTTACAGAAATATTTTATTTCATTTATTTGCACTGCATTTGAGTAATGAAATCATACATATACCGGATACACATACACAATGAAACAGATTAACGAAATAAAACGTTAACATAGGCACATGAAATTTATGGCGAAAATTTAATGTCCGAAATTGATATTAATGTTAAATAAGAAAGTTGTTCAAAACCACTTTATCTTGACTGAACACATATTTCATATTCCTTTGGAAAGTAACTAAGACCATACTCTCCTTCAAAGTCGTATTGCACATTCTTAGGTTTACAAATCCTGCAGTTCTGAAGTAACGTAGCTAACAGGTAAAATATTTCCGCCTGGGCTATCATCTTGCCCAGACAAATCCGTCTTCCAGCGCCAAATGCCAGGACGTTATCGACTTTTTCCTTTAGAAGACACCCATCTTCGTCCAGAAATCGCTCCGGTTGGAACTCGTTAGGATTGCCCCAGTAGTCGTCGTGCATAAGCGACATAATGTTGAAGAAAACTACCGTCCCCTTCTCGATCAGGTTTCCCTTCAGGACCACATCGGTGGTCGTCATATGCGGTAATGCCATGGGAACAACTGGTGCTACTCTCATGATCTCTAGAATAGTTGCCTCGGTGTATGGTAAAATAAGTCGGTCTTTTATAGATATGACTTTGTTTCTTCCTATCTTCTCGTCAATTTCCTTTTGGACTTTCATCTGTACGTCTTGGTACTCTGCGTAATACATAAGAGCCCATCGTAAAGTTGAAGCAGTTGTTTCAAATCCAGCACCAAATATTTCCAATAGTGTTTCAGTAAGTTGGGTTTTGGTCAGTCCCTCTTCGCTTGGTGTATCTGTTATATTGTACTTTAAGCAAGCGTTTAAGAAACCATCGAAGGCGTGGCGAGGGTGAGCCGGGTCATATGTGTCCATTATCGGAGCGCCGATTTCCTTACGGGCCTTCTGGAAGTGGTCAATTAGTTCTAGAAATCTTTTAAATTTTCCAGGCATTATGTACCTCAACCATGGTAGAACATCGAAGTAATTTCCGGCAGTGAAGAACTCTTTGAAAATAGCTTGATCTTCCATGACTTTCAGAAACGCTGGATTCTCTCGAATATTCTCACCTTTTCCATAACAAAACTGAAAGATGATACTGCCTGTCGTAACATATAGAAGTTCACTAGGGTTAAATGGTCCAATTTTTGCTAAAAAGCTGGAAACTAAGATATTCGATTCTTCGCGCAGGGCGTCTTTCAGAACACTATTTTCAGAACCTCCAAATTCTCTTACAACACTACTGGCAATTTTTCGATGAAGCAAATATCTTTCATCGAAAAAACAGAAACTGAGACCTTTCATGTCGCTGAGACTTTTTATTGAAAAGAAGGGTGGTCGCGAGGCAAAAGTATCAAGGGCGAGTGTTGATTTTACGGTGTCTTTTCCACTGATTATAACAGTAGGCCAGGTTCCAAACCGTAAAAAGACAACGTCGCCATATTCTTTCTGGTACTGTTTGAATTTGTTCAGAGGCCGAGATCCAAGGAAAGGGAGATGACCCAAAACCGGAAGTCCCCATGGACCAGGCGGTCTGCGCCGCCATCCAAGAATGAGTTTCATGGTAACCAAGATGGCTGACAGAACGGTCAATATTACGACTATGTCCGAAGTTTTCTGGTTTGGCTGGAAATTCATACTTAGTTTACTACCTAGTATAGTCATGTTCACTACAAAAAAAAAATAAAGCTTTCTGTTTAGTTCTGTCCAGAGGCTTAGATTTTGTCCATAAGGCAGACATGTCATACGTTCTATAATCTCTCACAAAACATTATCCAAACTTCATAGAATTTCCCAAGGGGTTCCATAATATCCCCTTAAAATAGTATTCATTTTCCAGAAAATCATCGTGTAAATAATATATTATCTTTTGAAAGTTCAATAAAAACCAAAGGAATAAATTTACACACATGTTTTACACGGTGGTTAAATACCCTTGTTGTGTCTGGAAAACGAAATTCATCAAACGAGTCAAATGGGTCTCTGGGATGCAATACACACATTCCCTTTTAAAAAACATCTTAAGCAAATGTTTGAAGGTATAAACATGATGCCCATTGACCTCTCCCAAAGTTCTAGATACACTGTACCATGCACATTTAACCTTGCGTGTCGGCGATTTAAAGTTTTTTGACACCACACGTCAAAGTCAAGCATGTGAAAAGCTGAAGAAAGAAACCCATCATGAATTCGCCCGTCTCTTTCATTTCTATTTTAACAGATATGACCTACTTGAAACAATTGATAAATGTAATATAGAAAATCCCACGCTAATAAAGATATAAAAAGATGTTTTTAATTATTTGTGTTATTTAAAGTAACATTTAAAGATTCTTAAAATAACTATTATTTTTTAGAGTTAACTGTTTGTTCAAAAGAAAAGTGTGAGGTACAAATTATCATAGTGTTTTTTTTGTTTGTTTTTTTTTGATACCCCACAAGGTCGAGTATTTTTAGTTAATCTCATTATGAATTCGTCGGGCTCTTCTTTTTCTTAAACAACTGCTTAGTAGATATCATCGATTATTTTGATCTTACATTTTTTTTTTTGTTCCAAAGTAACATTTACCAATTATCTTGAAATACAATAACTTATTGTCCATATATCCAGATATATAAGCCAGTCGATTTCGGACTGGTGCCGATCTACATGTGAGTTGCAGAATGGGATTGAGAGTTCTTCTATACATTTATAAAATAAAATTAATCTTGTGGTCTTGCAAGAAAAATTTTCATGTTGTCAATTTTTTAACAGCATGAAAAGCACTCAGTTGTGTACTGCCTATGTACTATGTACCTATCATATAAACAACATGAACAATGAATGATAAAATATGCATGCGAGTAATTAGTGAAAGTGAACATCAACCTAATAAACGATCAAAATAAAACATAAAAACGAAATTACCTGTTAAATATTGTTTTCCTCGCCCTTGTTATTGATGCAACAACTTTCTGTCGACTCCTATCATCTAAAAAATTGTGGTTACGTAAAAATCAAATTTTTAGAGTATTTAAGAGTTATCTCGCGTTGCCTTGATCCTAAAACTAGGGCACGTGTTGTCAGTTACACAACTAAACGATTTTATGCATAATTGTTGCACTTGTAGGGTATTAAGTAAGTAGTATAAAAATTCGCCCAGATAACAAGACTATTTCTTTGATATTAAGACAAATAGATTCCCAAACGTCTAAACGATCCGAACTTCATCACGACTTTCCTGTTTATAAGATATGCCGGGCAGTGCCAGATCAAAATGATTAAGTTTCTTTCAGAAGAAAAATTAAAATTAATGTATTGTACTTTGAGTAACTCTGGACATAAATGACACATGAATTGATATGATTGAGTTGTTATCAACCACATGTAATATTCAATTTTAGGTGACATCAAATGACCTCAGGTCATGAGACATCAAATGACCTCAGGTCACACCTCCGTACAATCATCAACAATTACATTTTTTTAACATGGTGTCAGGACCTCCATGTTAGTTATTGTTGATATTTTGTTTAAATTATACACTTAGTCTTAAAAGCACAAACAAATCTTTAGGTTGATATCGTGTTTTTAAAAAAATGGATACACATTCGTAGATCTTGATACTCGACTTTTTACCATGCAGGAAACATACATGACCGTAGGAACTGGGGCATGGGGGGAGGGGGCCTTTCCCCCCTCCAATAATTTTGCTGATATTTACAGTTATCTGACCAGTTCCGAATAAGAAACGGATTTGGTGGTGCTACATAAATATACGAGGCATTATTTCAAAATCTAAGTTTTTTGTCAAGGTAGTTCAATGACTTGTGGAATTAAATATTGTTTTATAAAAGTTCAGTCTTCCCCCCAAAAAAAATTTATTTCGCAAGTTAACAAAGGTATTCATTTTACCAGTTACGAATAAGCCGACGAGTTCCGAATACCCTAGCAGTACCCATTCAATTCAACCCTAAATTAAAAAATATACGCCCCACATACTATCCATTGGTATGCCTAAGAAAAGTTTAATTAATTGCTTACCTATAAGTTATTTCTATTTCCAAAGGGTAAAGAGAAACTTAGGGGAACTGTAAGCACTGAGCTCACTTTAATGATATTCAACGCCTACTATATGATTATCATGACAAAGTCCATGTTTTGCTCTGGGAGACCCGAAATAAGTGTCAAAAAGTATATTAAGAGGAATTAAGAGGTCATATGTACAATGGCACAATGTAATAAAGAATGAAGATATCATTAAATCTTATTCAGTGGAATGGAGGAATTGCGGATAAGAGATGGATATACGCTTCAATATTAGAAAGAATGGCAGTATCAATGTAAAGCTAAGGAGCCCAAATTATGTGCGAGGTCAAAAAAACAAGAGGCCCAGGGGCCACATACTAGCACATTGGCTTGGAAAAAGCACATATCAGATCAGAAATGAAAGTTTAAAAGTTGATTAATTAGAATCTACACTATAAGTGATATATTAATATCACTAATCATAGCTTTGAAGTACTTGAAAAGATGATTTTAAAAGGTTTCCCTATAAATCCCTATGTAAAACTTTGGTCGGCCATTTTGGCCCCACCCTAGCCCCGGGGGTCATGATTTGAACAAACTGTAATCTACACTACCTGAGGATGATTCCACATGAGTTTCTCAGTGGTTCTTTTTTTAAAGATTTTTCCTATATATTCCTATGTAAAACTTGGGTCCCAATTTGGCCCCACCCTAGCCCCGGGGGTCATGATTTGAACAAACTTGAATCTACACTACCTGAGGATGATTCCACCTGAGTTTCATCTTTCCTGGCCCAGTGGTTCTTGAGAAGAAAGATTTTTAAAGATTCTTCCTACATACTTGTAAAACTGTGATCGGCCATTTTGACCACACCCACCCCGCGGGGGTCATGATTTGAACAAACTTAAATCAACACTACTTGAGGATGATTCCACATGAGTATCTTTCCTGGCCCAGTGGTTCTTGAGAAGAAGATTTTTAAAGATTTTTCCTGTATATTTCTATGTAAAACTTGACCCTAGCCCCGGGGGTCATGATTTGAACAAACTTGAATCTACACTACCTGAAGATGATTCCACATGAGTTTCATCTTTCCTGGCCCAGTGGTTCTTGAGAAGAAGATTTTTAAAGATTTTTCCTGTATATTTCTATGTAAAACTTGGGTCGGCCATTTTGGGCCCCATCCTACCCCCGGGGGTCATGATTTGAACAAATTTGAATCTACACTACCTGAGGATGATTCCACATGAGTTTCATCTTTCCTGGCCCAGTGGTTCTTGAGAAGAAGATTTTTAAAGATTTTTCCTATATATTTCTATGTAAAACTTGCCCTAGCCCCGGGGGTCATGATTTGAACAAACTTGAATCTACACTACCTGAGGATGATTCCACATGAGTTTCATCTTTCCTGGCCCAGTGGTTCTTGAGAAGAAGATTTTTTAAAAATGCCATTAATTTTTCTCTAATTCATAATTATCTCCCCTTGGAAAAGGGCGTGGCCCTTCAAAAACTTGATCCCCTTTACCCAAGGATGCTTTGTGGCAAGTTTGGTTGAATTTGGCCCAGCGGTTCTTGAGAAAAAAAATGTGAAAAGTTTACGGACAGACAGACAGACGGACAGACAGACGGACAGACGGACGCCGGACAAAATGTGATCAGAAAAGCTCACTTGAGCCTTCGGCTCAGGTGAGCTAAAAATTGAAGGTGTACTTTGGCACTATTTACCAAAGATTCTGTGAAAATCTCATTGAATTCTGAGAAGCCTAATTAAATTTCATTCAGTGGTAGAAGTTGTGGATAAGAAATGGGTACCCCAAAGCGTATCAGACGGACGTACAGACGGACAGATGGACAAACATCCAAACACTATATACCACTTCCCACTGCTTTTCAAGGGGGAGGGAGGGGTATATTAATAAGTCACATTAACAATGAAGAAAACAACGAAGAATGAATTTATAAAAGTTTTTAAAATGGGTATTCGGAACTAGTAAAATGACAACACGAAAATATTTCGATATCTTCCAGTGTTTTAAATAGTTATTTCAGACAAGTTTTTAGTATTTGTTAGAGTACATATAAAACTTACTTTTGATACCTGGATTTAAAGTTGTTAAATTTATGTGAAAAATTAGTGTCTCTACAGAGGTTTCTCTGCAGACTTACGCGTCGCGATGATTCATATTTGTTGCATTGTAAAAGTATGTCGACTGTTTCAAGTACGATAACGAAAACGAACTGACGGCAAAAAAATCAAAACTTCGCATAATTCAAACACTCATAAATATGCCTTCGTACCATAGGTATCAATCTATTTTTACACCTTTGAATGTATTAATTATCAACCCTTAAATTAAAGAATTATTCGGAACTGGTCAAAATTCGGAACTGGCCTAACGACTGTAGTATACTATTGAAAACATAGTCACCATACTTTCGTGTCTCCTCAATTAAAAAAAGTCCAGACTGATATGATGACTTTTTTTTCTTGGGAAGGAATTTTTGGTAGTTGATAGTGTCCCTGCCTGAAAATATTTTGCCCCCAACTGAAAATGCTTTCTAGGGGCCTGACGTGCATGTAATTATGTAAGCCTAATTATTAATCCTTACTCTATGTTACCTGTATTGTATATTTTTTAAAATTTATGACGCACGCATCACATCAGACAAAACCCAACAAAATGATTCTTTTGGCTTGAATGTCTCGCCATAAATTCTACATTATGTATGTATTTTTAGAAGGGAATTTTACGTGCTAAAATTAAATTCATAATTTGAACTTCCGAGAAGGGAGTTATTCCGAATGATAGACTGGTACCCTGACATTGGTTAACGGGCACAAGCGCTCTAAAAAACCAACTTGTAATTCCTAGCGGCAGCGACTGGAATCAAGGGCAGAGAACCAGTGCTATTCCGAATGAAAAAGCATTCTTTACATGCAAAAGGCGATGGTTTAAAGGTTAAAAAGGTAAATCCTGGATTGTATGAATATTTTAGTTACACATAAGAGTAAAAATTAAGGGGTTTTTTTATCTTTAAATGATTGTTGATTTTTTTTCTGTTTCTTAAGTAATTGTGAAACTGAAACTGTCGATATGCCCACATTTATGAAAAAGTTTCACAGAGTTGATGCTAGCCTATATATGTTTAATATAAAAAAAATCTGTAGAATCTACAACTTTAATTAGTTTGATTTTTTTTCAAACTTTAGTTTAAAAATCCATTATTATTATTAGGCCTATTTACTTTCGTTTTGCGTGTTAATTGAGCCCTTTGTGGAACTTCTTGTTGAAAGAGTTTAATGAATATTTTGAAACATAATGAGAATTTAATTTTAATAAGATATTGTGCAAAACCTTTGTTGCAATACATGTGCTTATTCCTAATTTATTTTAAATGCGTTTACATACAGGTATATGAGTGTCATTTTCGAAGATGTGTTTGTGAAACATAGCGGAGATCACACTTTTCTTAATGCAAATTAGATATGTTGGTACCCAAGGTCTTTTCACAAGAAATACAATTCTTAAATATGATTTCAAGCTACAGCACCACCTGTTCAAAAGTTATGGCCAAAGATAAGTTATTGAAAGGTAGGGCAAACTCCAGGGTCAAGACCATGCACAAGGCCAGAGTTGTTTGTTTTTAAAGAAAGGCCTTTTTACAAGGATTAAATATGTGAAGAATTAAAGTTCTAGCCCTAACTGTTCAAAAGTTATGTTCAAGGTTAAAGTTTTAAGAAAGTCAAACTCCAAAGTCAAAGGGTCAAAGCTCCCATGAAAGGTCTTTACCAAGGATTACATATGAGAAGTATGAAAGCCCTAACCGTTCAAAAGTTATGACCGAGGTTAAAGTTTTTATTCAAGTACATAAATCTCCAAGGTCAAAGTTGTTGGTATCCAATGGAAGGTCTTGTCACAAAGAATACATATGTGAAGTAAGAAAGTCCTAGTATATACTGTTCACAACTTATGGCCAAAGTAAAATTTTGGAATTTTTTATTAAAAGTAGTTGAAACTCCAAGGTCAAGGTCAAAAGGTCAACTATGGTGGTATCCAAAGAAAGTCTTGTCACAAGAAATACACATATGAAAGTCACTGTTCCACATCAAAAGTTGTGGGCAAGGAGAGGGACGGACACGACATAAACTATATACCCCTGAATCTTCGATTACGAGGGCATAAAAAAAAATCTTTTTAATTGTAGAATACATACATATAATGAAGAAGTGTCTTACATGTATAATGAAGAGGCGTCTTATAGTACGTTGTTTTCGTCACCATGCATGAAAACTATATCACCATGACAGATGTATATTCCGATTAGAGTATATATCAATAGGTAAGACTGAACTTAAAATTTACTTAACTAGATATATACATGAAGATGTATATACACTGTGGTTTAGTATTGAAAAGACAAAAAAAAACCATAGCTCATAATTATTTATTCAATGAACTTTGAAGTATTGTATGATGTATCTTCATCATATACTATTAGGTAGTATAATAAATCATAGAACTTATTCTAGCAAATATTTCCATTTGTTTCTTTATTTTGATGATATTTTCATTTACACACATTTGGGGGGGGGGGGGGGGTTGGGTTGCTTTGGTATAATGACACAAGAAATCCAAATAAGTACCCCAAAAAAATCTTGAAACTTTTATTAAAAAGATCAAAGAAACTCAAATAAAAGTCACTTTTTTGCAAGGAGCTAAATCACAGCTTTATTGACTGTTTTCTTTATAGAAAACGTAAGAAACTATTCTTTAATTATATTAACAATGTATGTTTTTTGTCACTAGGAAATGGCATCGAAGACGAAATACAAAGGAAAAACTCGTGCAAGGAAAGGACAACCAGGTCAGTATTTGTGTAGCCATTTAAAATTTGAATAAACCAATTTATCTTTAACACAATGCTAAATAACATTCGGTATTCCGGAATACACCTTACATTGTATATGTGTGAGACCGAGAGAAAGAGAGATATATATAGCGCGCATTTATGGACATAAATTATAATTATGAATGACCAGAAAAATATCATTTTTGATTTTTTTAAAATTCAACTTTATATAACATATCTTTCAATTGTAATATCAAACTGTATATAAATTTTGAGATGACAAATGCATAAAAAGTCTCAGAATATTTTTCATACAAAACTCCATTTGAAAAAGGGGCCGGGAGGGATGCTCCTCCTTAAAGACTACCTGAAATGTGATTCCTATGAATTGTTTTAGGATTGTTCTCAGTAAACTGCTTTTTTTCGCTCTAGCTTCATTCCGATCGTCGTTAAGCACTGTCATCGCTTAGTGGACAACCTTTTCAACGCCGATTTGTTGATGGGCGGAGTTAAATCAAACGAAGCATTAAAACAGAAAATACGTAAAGTTATAAATATATTTTAAAATTGCACTATTTATTCCAAAGGAAACTTTACACTACAAACTACAGTACCTGAACTATATACTATTTTTATGTGTGTCCCTGTTAAAATCACAGGTTAACATGAACAAATATTTACATTTGCAAATGTTTTCCTTTATATAACACTACCAAAAGGAATGCGTATCTATAACTGTATAAATACAGGTACGGGGTCAAAGGAAATGTGCGTATGGATAATCGTTTGACGTAATTTCTCAGTGACGTCATAAAGGGTCGACGCGCGTTCAGTGGATTACATACTTGCCGTTGAGTTTGAAAAATAACGCATTTCACATGCTTAAAGTCACAATCAGGTAAATATAAAGTATGAATAAGTCACAAATGTAAATATTAATAAGGTATCATATGGGCTATAAATACGCTGAGATTAAATTCATCATAAAAGCCCTTCGGGCTTTATGGAATTTAATCTCGTGACCGACCCGTATTTATATCCCGATAGATGTTTAAAAATGATACCTTATTTCTTAATTAAATGTACGTCTTTTAGGAGGGCGTGTCCTGTGACTTGGTCATTTTAGGGACGGTAGAAAGTAATTGAAAAGCTATATTTAGATTTCTTGGAATTTGGCTATAAATACACGTAGACGATATGGAGAAGAGCAGTTACTAGCTCCGCCTCCTGCAATTTGATTCCAAGGCGGTTTGTACAGTATCTTGCTTATCCCTAGTTACCTGTTGTCAGATACCTTTTTTTTTATCTTCAACTAATCAGCATCCAGGAAGACGGCCAATGAACGAAAATGTTAGGAAAGAACGACGGATAGTTAAGAATCTTACGTTATGCCAAAAGTAATACCCAAGTGAGAAGAATAATATCTAAACCTTGTATAGAATTTAGAAGTCATTTTCATAATTGAACTGAGATCTTTAAAAGTGTGCTCCACTCATTTCTGTAGAAATATACAGATTTTAATCTGATACCGACCATTTCGTATTTGATTTTTTTTTTGGGGGGGGGGGGGGGGGGGGTAAAAATATCCCTTGTATCTTTATTTTCCGAAAAGGAAAGCAAACAATCGTACTTGTGAACGCTTTAGCTTTACCACGCTAGGGGGCAAAATATCAAATGTTGCACACCTGACCTAAAATTAATATGCACATATACATGTACTTCACTTTTATCAATGCTACTTGTGAGGACTTCTAATTTTATCATGATACATGTATATCGATTTTTGTCTTACACTATTTTTTTTACTTAACATAGCCTCTTTAAATTATTAATGTTTTTGGCATCATGGCATTTTTTCACACTCCTGACAAATATATTTTAGGACCAGCTAATGTACATGTATGACCGTAACGTAGACAAGCAGAAGTTTAAAAGTATTGTTGAATACATCACATTTTATCAGAAGTCTTTAGGTCGGTTTTAAAATTTCACAACTGGCCTTTTAGCATATTTTTTGTTACATAAGACTTCATATATAGATGTTGAAAACACATTTTTGTATTTACATTGGGTTCATTCTACCTATTCCCACTTTTTGAAAATCATGTAGAAAAAGGTAAGATTTTATATGGGAATAGGTGGAATTTTGTGTAAACAAAAAATTAACTATGTTCTTGAATTTAGGTATTAAGTTGCTTTTTCTTGTAAGATCTTTTTATTATTCCAAAAATCCGAAATAAATCATATTTTCTCATAGATGTACTCATTATTTTCTGTCTTAAAATGTACAAAATACAGATAAATCTAAACATCTATTGTTATTTGCAAGTAAGAATAGGTGGAATTGAGATTTTTAAAAAGTGGGAATAGCTAGAAGACACCTTTACATCGTTATGAATTATCATTTAATTTATTTTAGCTCCTCCCACCTTTAATATAAAGATCGAGAAATACATCGAGATTAGAAAGAGCAGTGCGTTCCAAATAGGTGACCATAATGTCATAAAGACAGAAGAAGACGCAAAACGCCTAATTGAACATCCAAAAGGTAATGTTTTCTGATGAGTTGAAAATTGAATTTGAACAATTTAGTCATTTTTTTTAGAACAAGACTATCAATGGTTAAAATAAATTCCTCATTTTAAACAGAATTCCAGTTATCTCGAAATGAAGTGGCAATCGGATTTGTCAATGCAATCCTCTGTCCTGACGAAGGTGATCCAGTTGAGATGCCCATTCAAGAACTTCAAAAGAGAGTAGAAAATCAAATCAGTTTGCTGAAACGGGGTCAGCATATATCTTTTGAGGAGTTTTCTGGCCATTCTATTCAAAATTTTATTGATCGAAACAAGGATTGGTACGAAAAACATGAGATCAAGAGGAAAATGAACATGACTAGTACTGTACGCCTTCTATCAAAAAAGATTGTTGAAAAGAAACCGTTGAAAGTCAAAGGCAAACGACAGTCAGAAAGCGAGGTACAATCTGTCTGCACAAATGACTTTTCTGACTTAGAGCTAAATATAACAGACTACGAAACAGCCTCGTCAGATGTTGAAAGACACCATCAAGCAATGCATGAAACAGCGAGACATGAGAGCGAGGACAAAGAAGTCACTCCACAGGATACTGTACGTGAACGTGTAGAATTTGATACACCTGCAGAACCAATACGCCGACGAAAAATGGTGCGAAAAAAATCTCAATCTGAAGGAGATAAAGACTTCCTGCCAAAGGAGAATAACTATCAAATGAAAATAACATCATCCGAAAATATCTTGAAAAAGAAGAAAAAGCAAAACTTGAAAACAAGCGAAAAAATGTTTTTGCAACATTGGAAAAGAGGTGAAAGTCAGTTTGTACTCTTCAGGGATATCGAACAATGTATTAATAAGCCTCTAGATCTTGCACTCGACATAGTAAGTCTTTGGAACACACCTAGAGAAGAAATGGGAATTATTATCATACAAGATGTAAAATTTCCAAAGTCTGAAATTGATGATGATGATGTAGAAAAATTAAAATGTCATTTAACAAATCAAATAAACAAGTTTTCCTACTTTCCATGCATTGAGTATCAAGATGTTACCATTAAAGGAAAGGGCTATATGATTTTAGAGGTACCTTCTTCTCACAATCAAAAAATGCCAGTTTTCAAACACAGCATAGATGATCCTACAATTCCAAAAGAACTATGGTGTCGAAGCGTTACAGAGAGAAAACTTGTAGAAATGGATGATCCTTTCATTGCTACTGTATACAGTTGGTTTCAATGTAGACCAGGTGCCACAGGGGAACGAAAAAGTGAAATGACGATTAAATCAGAGGAAGTAGATGCTACTCGCAGTTCGTCAACATGGAATAGTGAATTGACATTCAACAATTCATCTGAAAAGTTTTTGGATGAAGTCCAAAGATTCAAAAAGGGTCATTTTTCTCTCATGATAGGGGATGTTCGATGCAAAGCAAAGAACCTGAATGCATTTTCAAAGCTCCCTCTCATTTCTGTGTACGATTTTGATGTCTACGGACGAGAACGTGGCTTGTTAAATGCAAATGAAACTAGTGCTAATTGTAACGGGGACCGTTACAGATGTTCCCCAAACGCTCCCCAACTCCTTTTTGGTGCCACATTCCCTGTAAGCTTCATTAAAGAAGACAAACTCTGTGCATTTTGACTTTAACAACGTTTTCTCAGAAGGATACCAATTATATTCAAATTTTAGCATTGCATCCGTGCGCATGTGAATGCATGTGCGTTATGATCATATCATCTTGTCTACACTATCTACATATTTTAATATACAATATATTAAAGCATTCAGTCCAAAAGTATGAAAAATCACTCTTTCAAGTGTATTTTTCATTTCACTCGTTCCAAATGCACGCACGTGCGTGCACGTGCATGATGACCATACCTTCTTGTAGGAGTCCCTTACATCTATCTATATTCTAAATCCCATCCTGTTTGGTTGAAAAACAAGGGAGTTATAGCCATTTCAAGTTTAAGCCAATCAGATTGCAGCACACGTGCATGCGCGTGATTTCATGATTTTTTTCTATATCATATTGTAGGATATCCTAATGCATGACAATGTTTTAAATTTCAAAGCATTTCGTCAAAAAACAAAGTAGATATAGCCATTTAAAATTTCAGCCAATCAGATTGCAGCACGCGGGCATGCGCATGCTTTCATGAAAATTCTTATATATCATGCTGTAGATCTTCATAATGTAGGTCTATGTTCAAAATTTCAAAGGCTTATGGCAAGAAACAAGAAAGATATTGAGACTTTAGTTTCAGCCAATCAGAGAGAAGCGCACGTGCATGCGCGTGAGATCTTACTTTTTTGACCATGTCATTTTGTCTATGCTTCTAATATATACTTATAAAATGAGTTTCAAAGCATTTCATCAATAATTTTAATAGTTACGTCTGTATCAATTATATTGGACATTTCTCGTGTTGCACGTGCGAGCTCTTGCAAGCACATGTGCATGCACATGCTTTCATGAAAAATCTTATTATCATACAAGATATATTACAGGCTGTAGATCTCCCTAATGTATGACTATGTTCAAAATTTCAAATGATTTTATCAAAAAACAAAA
Organism: Saccostrea cuccullata; assembly: GCF_032062105.1. Taxonomy (NCBI): domain Eukaryota; kingdom Metazoa; phylum Mollusca; class Bivalvia; order Ostreida; family Ostreidae; genus Saccostrea; species Saccostrea cuccullata. The sequence continues at coordinate 194,027 of NW_026925523.1, read as the reverse complement.
AAAATATTGAGACTTTAGTTTTAGCCAATCAGAGCGAAGCAAACGTGCATGCGCGTGCGATCTTGCTATTTTGACCATGTTATCTTGTGCGTACTACTAATATATCCTTACATTATAAGTTTCAAAACATTTCGTCACAAAATAGAGAAGTTACGGTTATATCCATTATATATTAGTAATTTTAAGTTTTGCACGTGCGCGCTCTTGCAAGCACGTGCGCGCAAAATGACCTTGATTCCGCAAATCTACATAACATGCCTACTTACCCTAAAAAGGTTTCACCTAAGTCGGATGTGTAGTTTACAAGATCACTCGTGGACAAAATTTTCCCAGGAAGAAAAATAATAATAATAATAATAAGAATAATAATAATAAGAAACAGAGTAAAAACAATATGTTCCCCAACTTCGTTTGGGGAACATAAATAGCATTGTTGAAAACAGATCTCTGCAGTTATGTACATGGAAAGATCCTTTACCAGGACTTTCTGAAAATGCAACTATTTGGACTTTCCTACTTGGGAGGCGAGATGAGCCAGACAGTCGAATGAGAGATCCAAATGATATTCGGATGTGGTCAAAGACTGTATCTACACGATTACAAATGCACGCAGAACAAATTCAGAGGTTTGTTAATGGATATACTGTCCTTACTTTAATAATTTTATGGCCAGAGAATGAAGATCTTGTTGGATTTATGCAAAAATTTATACAACAATGCTTAGAAGATTGTGTTGAACCTTCTCCAAAATTGATATTGTGTATGACAAATGAACCAAAAACAGAAACGGGAAGATCTTACCTGAATACCCTTTGGCGAGAATGGGATCAACATATCTGCGTTTTCAAACTCTCACTGGAGGAAATTTGTACATCAATCGATTTGGTTATGAACAGTGATCAAGAAGTGCGACAGCAAGAATACACTCTACCAGCGTCCGACGGCAATTGCACTTTGTCAGCAAGAGAGGCATCCTGGTTGAGAGAGGATTTGGAGGTGTTATATCAGGATAATCCGTACTGCAAGACATTGAGAGACGTAGATGCCCTTTCCGAAGAGAGACATCAATTTTATAGGGGAGGAACCTTGCACTGGTTTGCTTGGTATGAATATGGAAACGACAGAGTAGATGTAGATAGAGATTTGGCAAGTTCTATCATATCTAAGCTAGATACAATAATAGAGAGCAACAAATGTGAAGTTGTCTATTTGTATCATGCCCCTGGATCTGGAGGCACGACACTTGCACAGAGGGTCTTGTGGGATTTCCATCAAAAGATTCCCTGTGTACATGTCAAGCTCAGAACTGCATCTCCAGTGGCGGATCTAGTTGGAAGGATTGAACTCTTGCACGAAAAATCACACAAACCAGTGCTTCTTATGATTGACGGTGAGGAAGAATCTCGAGTTCGACATTTGATGAGACTACTGACTTCAAGAGCAATAGCAATAATTTTGTATGTGAAACAGTATCCATACCAAATACCACATGGAGAAACAATGAGAACAAAAGTTTTTCTTGAAAGCACGGTTTCATCAAAAGAAGCAAAAAATCTTGCTATGAAATATGGCGACAGGTGCCAGGGGGACAAAGGAAAAATTAAAACTTTAAACAAGCTGAGTAAGGATGTTGAGCAAATGGAACCCCATTTTCTTTATGAATTTGGACTTACAGCTTTTACTCACGACTTCAGAGGCGTGGAAGCATATGTTAAAGGATACCTAAGGCTACATGACAACGTTGATGGAAAATTGAAGGATTGGCAAAGAATTCTTGGATATTTGTCTCTTGTTTACTTTTATGGCCAGGCTTCCCTTCCCTGTCAGTTTTTTCAACCTCTTTTACATATGAAAGAGGATGATGTTGTGGATATTACAGATTTTGAGCACCCCATCAAAGATTTTATTGTTGTTGATAAAAACGAGGGAAGAAAGGGCAATGTTAGAATTTGTCATCACATCATTGCACAAGAAACATTACAACAAATTTTGGGGGATCCTAATGAAAAATTCGTGAGAGGTCCGAATCTGAGTTCTTCTGCAAGACAATCTCTGGAATCGTTTTGCATTGAATTCATTGATTATGCAAGTAAAGGTAAACAACAAACTTGCGGAACAGTAGCACACATATTGGCAAGGACTTTCATATTCCGGGACAATAAAGAAGTTAGTGAGACTGCTGAACAAGGTAGAAGAAAACCAAGATTGTCAAGAATTATAATTGACATTACTTCTAAACAACCACTTTTCACTGAAAGACTGAACGTTCTGAAAAAGCTTACAGAGGCTTTTCCCGATGATCCGAACTTTATTGCTCATTTAGGAAGATTTTATGCATATTGTAGACCTAATGACCAACAAGATGCTGAAGATTGTCTACAGAAAGCGTTAGATCTAGCAAATAAGCAAACGAAGGGGAAAAAGATAGAGGATCTAGATGAAAGATGGAAATTGTCCCTAATGCATATCTACCATATGTATGGAACGATTATTCAAAAACGAATTGCAATGTACACTGGACAAACAATTGATGATGTTCCTCTTAAAAAGACAAAAAGTGGGAATGTCAAAAGTAGGTTGGAGTATCTTATACCCCTTGCGGAGAGATCCTGCCATTACTTTTCAATTTGCCGTGAGTGCACACCCCCCGGTCGCGAAAACTGCTATGGATATGTTGGGGAAATAAATGTGCGATTGCAGATCTGCGATTTCGTTGAGAAGCATTTTGAATTCAGGGAATACAGAGGAATAAAGGGATTTCTGCGGATGAAATATTCAGATGATTGGCAAGGAATAGACTTTGTCAAGCAAAGCATATCAATAATTGATACCCTTCTGATGGAATGCTACAATGTCATTGATCAAAATGACATGGACTCCTCAATTCAGAGTTCAGTGTTCTGGTATAATTTTCTTTTTCACCAAAATAGCTTAAATTTTGAGACCTTGACACAATCTCAAGATCCAACGACGTTTCGACTACGAATTGCAATGAAGAAGTTGAAGTGCGTCAATAAGAACAAAGACTTCACAGTTTTGGAACATATCCAATCCAGCAATGACATAGACCAGATAGTGACATGGTACGAAGAAATTTTCCGAAAAATTCCAATGGAAGGTCCCATAGAGAATAAACGTGCCCTAGATCGAGATTATCAAGAATGGCTTTTTGCGATACGACATCAAAAGTGTAGCAAACAGTATGACTTAGAAAATGTATTGCTCGTTGTAAAACAGTGGGAGGACCAAATGAAAACACCTATGTCGAAGTTTTACAATTTCATAATCACAAGTCTGATTGGATTTGGATCAAAAAAGCTAAGCGGAAAAACAGATTGCTTACTGGAGGCTCAACGCATCTTAAAAGACGACATGAAAAAGGCTGGAAAGTTTCTGCTGAAACCAAAGTTTCCACGAGAATGGCTTGGAAAGGATGAAAGTGGAATACGACGACTTGTTCCTGGAACAAGATTTCTGAGCCTAAATATGAGTGACAGAGATGTAGTAAAAGGGACAACAACGTCAGATTTAGCTGTTTGCAAAGGAACAATCTGTCAGCCAAATACCAAGAAGGGTGCTGGATTTATATCTCTTGACTTAGGTGAGAGCATAGTCCAAGCAACTGTTTTCTTTATCCCTAACGTATGCAATCTTGTCGGATCTCATAATGGGGGTCGTAGAGTCGAATTTGTAATCGGTTTTACGGTAGAAAATGGATATGAGGCATTTAATGTCAAGTTACTTAACAAGTTTGGTTGTGGAAGATGTAGCGGCTCTGTGGAAATCACGCAAAATGAATCCTTTGCTACATGTGGAATTTGCGGGGAAAGGGTCAATAAAAGTGATTTGAATCAGATTTCCACAGATTAGCTATAGACCATCGTCGCAAACCACGGCCAAAATGTGCGATCCTCCCCCATTCTGGCCGTGGTTGAATGAGAAGAGAATATCTCGTAGTTCATTGAAATATTGACCAATGCGAGTAAAGCATAGTCGGATAATGAATTTCATGTGACCTTTCAATACCCAATCGCAGTGTACGAAATATTTCTTGCATACTGCTGATGTAAATTGTTTTGATGGAAACAAAACTTGTCAATGACTGAATATGACGTCACAATAGAGAGGCATAAATATTGAAGATTATGACACTTTTGTGATCAAGCAGCCACGGGTAGGAGAGAGCTATATGCGGACTCCGGACCGTGGTTTGAGACGATGGCTATAGACAGTTGCACACTCATATAGTTTGAAGGTTTTAAAGAGTAGTCTATTGTCAAAGAATACTCATAATTATTCGTACTTTTTGAAAATTTTCAGTCGTGCTTCTGCACGTTTCTGCACTTCTTTTTCATTTTCATTTACAAGTGATAACAGTTTATAATGAGCCGAAAAATGATATAAATATTTTGCACTGAGATAAATGTAGTCATTTCAAATCATCCTTTTTTTCAAAGCCTTGTTATTGGTGAACTTCTTATGATAATTCACTTTCTAAGTCATTACACCTCAGGTAGTATTTGCTTGTTCTACATTAAAAAAAATCTATTTATGCAAATATTCATATTTTGATTAATGGATATTTTATTTGTTATTTAATATTTATGAGTTGCTTTTTATTTTATTGTTGTGAATATTAACATTAAATTATTTGAAACATTTTTAATATATTCATTATATACCAATTTTTCAACATGTGTCTGGTGTTAAATTTCATTATTAAAAAAAAAACACTTTTAGTCCTAGCAGAAAAAAGACTGTTTAGTATTTCATGACATGCAGTCACTGGAAAGGATGCGATCTGAATTCTTCAATATTTATATTAAACCATTTTACAACTTGCGTGTTTACTTTCATTTTGAAAATGGTCTGAATGTTAATATTTTTGAAAAAATGATCTTGCAAACAACTTTTAATTTTGATAAATAAAGAATAATTTTGTTTTTCTGGTATGCCCTTTTGTATTATGAATGTATGTATTGTATTTCGTTGAGAATTTGCCGTGAACATTGCAATGTTCACCAGCAATCTAGACCCTCTTGCTTCTTATCATTGTTAAATGTTGGAAATGATCAAACCTCACAAAAAAAAAAAAATAAAGTTTATCTACAAATGAATTGATATTTTATAAGTATACTTTTAAATACTTGTTTTTGTGCGGAAAATAGCGATAATCATGAAGATTACGAACAACGATTTGTCTCATAAAAACTACAAGCAAAAACATCTCTGTGAACAGGGCAATTACAAACAAAGACCTCCAGAGGTGGAATTAATCAGGTGCCCAAGAGAAGTAAGCATCCCCTTCAGCCCGATGTATTGATCAGGTAGACGGGAACACGCCATCAGTAGTCACATTTAGTCTGGAAACAGCAGCCTAACAAATGGGATGAAACAAGCCGACAAAAATACGACCCAGTGGTAAATTAGATTCACTAACATATTTTTATAACGATCATTGAATTTACAAAAACCAACTTAAAACGAGATTGTAGAAATCCGTTTATCATCAACTTATCTGACAGTAGTCTGCCAGTGTTTTAAAATTTTTCATTCTCAAAGCATGCTTTTGGATATAGAATGGGATGGGAGATGAAAACAATTTATGCAGTGGAATGTGATATATTTCGACATAATAAATAAGGAAAAATACATTTCCGATTTTTAAAATGTTTATTGAATTTTTCCTGAAATTGCCAGTTTTTTAATTATATATTTGATTCCAGTTTTTTTGAAAATTAAGTTATTAGATTGCAATAATAATATAATATTATTAGATTGATTGTTTATCATGTTACATTAATTTTATTAATTTTTTTTTTTATTATATTAATTGTTTATCATATAAAAGTTGAAAATAGGTTTAAAATGACCATTCTCGAAATGTCCAATATCATTATTTCATATTAAGAATTATATACGGATAATATTTTTGTTGTTCAAGAACAGCTAATAGGTAAAACATTCCATAAAGAAATGGCAGATTTATTTTTAAAAAATGCACTGACCTGCATGATATTAAGACTTGACAGGGCTGATACTATTAATTAATGCCGTCCGAAGCGTTTGAAACGTGTCTTATACAAAATCCTTGGACAAGAAATTTGGAAATTCCTTTGTTACAGAATTAGTGACAGGATATTTTAGAAACAATATGGATATAATAATATTTTGAGATGTCGGAGAAATAAAGCTATGTTAACATCCCAGGTAGCTCTCTTTCACTTTTTTGGAGGGAAAAGTGAACCACAAATTTAAATCTATTCATTTACATACATTTCATTTGTAATTTATCAATTACACTGCTAGATTTTTATAGACCCCTGTCTGAGGGTTTACAGGTGGAGAACAGTATTGGATGAGTAATTGGTTAACATGTAGTTCGAGATCTTAGGAAAGAAGAGTTGTCTTTCTTAAAGTAATGACTGATTCTGACACCCCTGCGATGTCCGTCTGTTTCCCCGTACTTCCGCCCGTCTGTTACGCTTTGGGGGACCCATCCCTTATCCGGAACTCTTTTATCCTCTGAATGAAAGTTAATGAGACTTTTACAGAATCTTTGTTACGTAGTGCCATTATGACCTCCTAATTTACTTTTTGATCGGACATATACAGTTTATTTTGGGCTTCAAAGAGAGACACACATTCTTTCTATAATATTGAAATGCACCGATGTCTTATTCAATAAAATTACAAATACCAGTAAAAGGTTTACAGATGAAAACAAATTTCGGGATATGATAGCTTGGTGCTTAAGGTATTCGATGTATAACGACCAAATTTTGTATATATTTATTATTACCTAATAAATGAATGATCCGATATTTTTAATCATGGTAGCATTTTGAAGATGTTTTCAAATGAAAATGCTCCACCAAAAGAATTTACAAAATTTAAATTTTTGTCCAGTTAATTGCACCTTGAATTTTACATTGATGTCAATGGGGAGCACATGTTTTTATCAGATAAAGTAAAAAGTAATTTGAATTTCAAACTACTATCTTGGTGAAAATATGCATAAACGCCCTCTTTTTTAAACCATGAAATAAAACAAATTATTTACCACAGAAATTTTGAGAAATAAAATTTTTTCTTCTTTTCATCAAGAGCAGATAACTCTTCAAAAACTATAAACGTGCAAAGTGACTGTCTGCTTACATATAATCAGTCTTGTGAATTTGGTTCATTTCACTTTTATCGTTATCTAGCAATGTGTTTTTAACTAGTTTAAAAATATTTGAAATCGTTCAAAATCACTTGAAGTTCATTATACATTGAATACCTTAAAGTATAATATACCTTTTTAAAAAAAAAATAGATATACCAGGCCAGGTGAATTTTATGAGGAAACGCAAAATGGTAAGAAAAAAAAACAGAAAAATCACATAGGCTGATTTTTACCATTTTGCCTTTCCTCATAATTTTCACCTGGCTAAAAGTATAAATACATGCTGAGTATGTATCTTCATAGGTCTATTAAAATGTAAGAATATTTGAAACAATTACTAATTAGTCTGCATATTTCAATTAATTTTATTATAAATCCAAGGGCAGTGCATGCTTGCTGCAGAAAGATATCACTGAATCAGCTCTTTAATGTGCAGTTTATGGATTTTTTTTACTATCCAATTTGACAAGGGTGACCATGCCACCTTTCTTTGATTGATTGATTGTATGTTGTTTAACGCCCCCTCGAGAATTTTTCATTCATAATATGGAGACGTTCACCTTTCTTTGTAGTTAAAAAACACAACACAACATATATTATTTTAAATATTTTAATTTGCTGTTTTCGTCATTTTTCTGTACAAATATAATAACAGAAACGGCTTCAATGTTGTCACAATGTACACAACCATAAATAAATAAGAGTTGAAGCTACACATGAAGTATAGACAAACACTATGAAAACAGTGTACAAAGGATGATTAAACTCTTGTAACAAATGGCACCTTGAGAAATGTAATAAAAATAATTTTTACTAATATAATTTCATTTTTCTGTGATTTTATTACAACTGATGGAATATTTCTATTTTAAATCAATCAGAATGCACATAAAATTCTTTAAACAAAGCCAAAGTAATTTCATTTGAAAACAAAAATTGAGGACTTTTTTGGAAACCAAAATAAGTAAATTAAAACTTTTAATATGTTTTAGGATGGATAATTAAATGGAATAAATTTTCCATGAGAGAAAATAAAATGATAACACGACATGTAAGTGAAAATGGGTGAAAGAAAAAAGGAAAAAAAGACGTCTCGTAACAAAGGGAGGTTACTGGGTATGGATTTCATTATATAGTCACATAGATAATAATGCATTTTTAAAATAATATATACCTTATGTTCATCTGACAATGTTTCATACAAAAACTCAAAAGCAGTGAAACACAATGCTGTCTACAAACAAATGGTAAATATAAAATACTGATATATCATTTAAAGCACCTTGTATGCTGCTGGTAGAACGGAACTGACTGCAAATCAAAACACCAACCAACTTCTTCTTAATTAATTATCTTTATTAATTAAATAACTCAAAATTATTACTTATGGGGAAATTTCAAAAATGCTTTAAAAATTTGAAAAATGATTATCAATATTTGGGACACTTCACAATTCTGAAATGAAAAATGTGATAAAAATTCGCCTCATAATGGAACTTGCATAACAAGAATCACTCGTCCAACTTTCAAACAGAAACATGTATGAACCAAATATTTGTGGTATGAGGTATTTCATTTTAATACATAAGTATGTACATCTTTGAATACAGAGAAAGAAATACTTCAAGTTTTTTTCATGGAATGAAAAAATCTTTCCGAAAATTCAAAGCAATCAAATTTAAATGTGTGGCAATCATAATTTATACAGTGTACCATTTTTTATGGTATGCACTAAACAGAGTTGAAACTGTTACTTTATACTACAATGATAAATCATCTATAATGCTTTTGGTTTATAAATGCTCAAAAATATTTTTGCCTTTTGATAACATACTAATGCTTTTCTTTGGGGGTAGAAAAAAAAATGTCAGTTCAACAAATGCATGATTAAGGAACTTGTATTAAACAACGAAATTGAACAAAACATAAAACCTTTGGCTTTAACGATCACAGTCAACAATGGTTATAATTTCACTGGTTTTGAAATAGTTTCAAACTATTATCAGCTAAAATATTAACATACTATATAAGAAGGTCATGAAATTTGCACTGTCACTGTACATCTAAATTTTTTTGATAATTTCAAAAATAAATTTAACTCAAAGTATTCATAACTTTAAGATAATTTAGGGATATTTTCATCGCAAATGGTACACATATTTTTGCCAATTGAAACATTTTGACAGTGCAAAGTTCAGAAGCTTGCTTATGAGAAAAGACAAAATTATAACACTGCACTATACATCAGTATATTATGCTAGACATTCTGAGGGTGGGGGTATTTTCCATGCGGACCCCCATTCTGTGCCAGCGAGCATTTATTGGCATGTATGTACATATGTTTATGCTGTTTTGGTGGAATGGTGGGGGGGATTTTGTCCGTGGACCAGTTTCGGTTCAGACTGTTATGACCTCGGGGGTCGGCCCGGTGGTAGTAGTCACCCACCATACAGTTCTCGGCCGAGCGGAACCGATGGAGTGGTCTCCCCTCCTGATTGTCACTACGATGCTCCCTGTTCTCACCAGGGGGCGCACAACAGGGATTTGCACAAATGCGAATTTCATGAGTATTTAAATAACAAGGTCCATTACTGGCATTATGGGAGGTTGATTGTGGACTATGGTGGTAAGAACATGCTGAAAGAGAAAGATCACAATTTATTTTCAGTTTCTCTTCAATTTACAAATTAAAATTTTTAACATTTCTTTTTATTTCAACAAATCATTATCTTGTATCAATTTTTACGATTTTTTTTAATATCAATACAAAATAATGTCTCTTCCAAAAAAAAAAAAATCTCCATTTACTTCCCTGAGGGAATATTTCTTTATCCAACATACAAACTTATTGATTACTTTTTACCTGATTCACTTAGAATTACTAAAGAACTTTCTGCTCTATGAGATACGTACCATTGCTTGTTCTGAGAGATGAGTTATATACAGGAGATACATGATTATGACAAGTTGAACATGTACAGGATTGTTGTGGTGGACTATCACACATTCGTTCTGAAACTCCTACTTCTGCAAAAGAAAAACAGAAGTCATTTAATATCCTAAATTAAAATAGCGACAATTTTTTGCTCAAATTAAGAAATAAAGAGAACTATTGAATGGGAATGACAATGTTCGCAAAGCTATCCATTCCTGATTGTTTTCAGTGACTATACACACCTCTAATACTGCCACCAGGAGGCTGAGGAAGAGAACCATGATGCACTCCCGAATGAGATAATCCATTAGAGAATGTGCCATTCAGTAGAGAATGTCTGTTTAAACTTTGGCATTGATGCGAGTCACTTTGATCACCCCTACACAATTCACAGTTCTCACAATAACTGGGCTCTGAGCACTTGTTCGGGGTTCTCGTTGAGGGGGGGAGAGGGGGAGGTTGGGGGACCTCTCTGATGTCGGGGTGGAATGTCCTCAGGGTCTGCTGACCACTGGTGTGAGTGCTACTCGTACTCTGAGAACTTTTGAGTGAGTCTGTTTCACTGTTTGGATATGAAGCACTGTTATCTGAAATAGAAGAGAAAATTTGATTAGATTCAATGGTTTAGTAAAACATCATTTCTCTGAGAATTTCTTAAAATCTCTCACTCCTCCATGGCACCTGCTCCTACTATGATATTTTGGAGGTCCGTGTTTGCTCTGCTACTGATTTGTATAGTTTAATTTGAGCTTGAATACTGTTCGATATCTTCGTGTATTTTACTTCTCTTTTCTACACTTTGAATAGTACCAATTCTTGTTGAATATTGATATATAATTTCAAACAGACAGTCCATACCTGGAGAATGATCAACAAGTCCCCTGGATCCAGAATGCTGGTTCCCGTCCTCCACATCGCTGGGAAAGATGGCCGCCGCTCTGGCGTTCCTGATTCTGCCTGAGGAGGATTCGTACCCTGACTCCTTACTCTGGTACTCCTGGTACTGGTAAGTCCCGGGGTGGTACATCATCACCTGGTGGGGGTACACCCCTCCCTCCTCCTCATACTGCTGCTGACTCATGTAGTCTGCTGGTATGGGGGAGTCATCAGTGGAGGTCGGCGTGTACAGCTCGTGCCTTTTCCTTGTGTGGTAAATAATGATGACCCATACTAAGGAGGTTCCCACCACACAACACACCACAGCAATGATAATAATTCCCGTTGTGGTGGACTCGTCTATAGAGCTATCTTCCGATGAAGGCCTCTGATTGTTAGTTTTGACGGGATGGTGTAGGCTCTGCACGTGGAGATGGGTGTTGCCACTGCGGCTTCCCAGTGTGTTTTGCATCTCACAGGTGTACTTGCCGCTGTCCGTCGTGGTAGTCTTCACGATGATGAGCAGTTGTTTCTGTGCTGCGAGGAAGTGGCGGTTGGTCAGATCCAGGGTGCGATTGTCCTTCTTCCAGGTGAGCACTGGTTTAGGACGACCCTCAGCCATACACTCTAGCACTGCTGTCTGTCCCTCATTTACAATTTTGGTCCTCCTCATAGGCTCCGTAAAGGATGGTGGTTCTGTATAAAAATATATGTAAACATTTTAAACAAAACCAAGGCAACCACATTATGATTCCTGAATGCACATATTTTATATATAGCAAATAATTATTTAAAATCAAAGTTCAATGAATACTTTTATCAATCTCATACTAAGTTTTTTTATTAATATATCCCAGACACTGCATATTGAGCATTTCAATTTCATTTGATATCTATTCTGCAAACTTCAATTTTTTTCAATTAATATCCATGCAATCAAACATTTTAAGAAACTGTGCCTTTAACATTTACATTTCATTCAATATTGATCTCTTCTTCTCTATAGTATTTCAGCATATTTTTTCTTGAAATCTATCCACTTACGTTGAACAGACAATGTAACGTTGATGCTGATTTGTCCCTCTGAGTTGGACGCCGTACACCTGTACACCCCCTCGTCTTCTGGCTTCACCTGAGCGATGAAGAACACGTCGTCCGCCGTCATCACGTGGAATCTGTTCTCGTTAGCCGCCAGGAACGTCCCTCCGTTTTTCCTCCAGACAATCTTAGGTTTCGGTTCTCCCTTCGCTGAGCAGTCAAATCTGGCCGTCGTTCCTACCTTGACTGTTACGTTAATGGGAGTCTTGATGAACTCTGGGTATTCTGTAAATATGAATCGGTACATTTTGTATTCAAAATATTAAAATTATTAGTGGGAAATGCCCTGCCTTTTTAAAGAGAATACAATTGCTCTTGTAATGTTTAGCATGTTGTAAGCACTCATTAAAGCATCTACTGGTATCACACTACAAATATCTGAATGCAAGCCTGATGATCAATTTAAACTCTGAAAACTGCCCATTAACTCTCTTGAAATTTTTATACCAAGTCTTTGACAATTCTCAATTTTAACTGAAACCTACAACTTACCATGAATGGTGATGTTAGCTTTATTGGAGTAGGCGGAGCCAAACTTATTGGTGATTACACACTGAAAGTTTCCCACGTCTCTCTCCTGTATGTTTCTGAGGTTGAGGTGGGAGGTGAAGTTATAAATAGATCTTCCATCACCCAGGACCCCTGCCTCCTTAGTGTTGTCCATCCCCTCTGTCAACACCTGAAACAACGATGTAGAAGTTAATTACTGTAAACATGGTCAATTAGCCTTACTTACCATAATCATTCAGGCGATTTCTCTTACTACTTACAAAAAATCTTTGAAACTGACAAATTTCTACATTTTGTATTTTCAAAAAATTTTACCATGTCATTCTCTTAATGATATATTACGATTTCTGTTTCTCTGGCCCTGGTATCCATTAAAAGTATGATGTTCCAACTTGCAGAACATTATTTTTGATTATTTTAAGGTCTACATACCACATTGTCCCTTTTCCAGATGAAAACTGTCCCAGAATCCTCTGTACTGACTGCCTGGCAGGTCAAGGTTATATTGTCATTCTTCAGTGCCACCCTGGTCTTAGGGTGAGACATGATGTATGGCTTTAGAAAATCACCATCTGAAAAATTCCATAAAATACGTCAGCAAACTGCTTAAAATCATATCCAATACGCGAGTTTCGAGATTGTAACTCTTCTACGACAGAGGCGCAAAAAGTATCCATTTCAGCATGGAGGTGGGACAGTTTGTTTATGTATACAAACGTGCATAAATAAATGAACGATGTTTATGGCTTTTAAAATTTATTTAATGTTAAAGAAAGATAAAAGTGTCAAGCAGTGATGCATTTTATGATTTTATCAAGCTCAACTGTGTATTTTTGCAAATCTACCTTCAATAATAGGGTACTTGAAAACGAAATAAACGTCGTGGTCTTTATTAAAAGTAAAAGATTTTCTTGATTGTACAAACATTTTCTAAAAGGTTAGTGGGTTTTTTGAAGTTATAATAAGGAAAAAAAATGAACGTGTCATTTAGATTGCCGATATGTGATGATCAGATTTATGTTTACCGTATTTATTAGAGGTCCATATGTCTCTTCCCTCGTCTGAAAAGTCTCACATCCACTGAATTTTCTTTTTTTGTTCCGATTTTTTTGCTTTAAAAATAACGCCTTTACTTTAAGTCCGTTATTCTCTAGTTGAACAGTGCATCCTAACAATTATGTAGAACTACAATAAACCAGTATATCGATGATGCGATATATCCAATATATACTAGTAAATATCTGTCCCACCTGTTTGTGTACGCGGCAACCAAACTCCACTCCTCAACGAAAGAGCGCACTAAGGGAAATAATCTCGAAACTTGCGTATTCCTTATGCAGGGCTTCAAGCTTATGTTTCCGAATTTCATACTGTGATATATGAATCCACTAACTTGAATGACACAAGGATAACTTACCACACTTGAATTCGTCAGACTGGACCAGAAAGATATTCTTCCCTGTGAGTTTGGGTGGGTAAGCACACTTAGCGGTGACCATGGTGTGGAATGTCTTCTGAATCAACCACGTGGGCAGCCACTGAAGCTGACAGTCACACAGAAAGCTGGACGAATTCATGTACCTGTCAAAATAGAAAATCAGAAAGTCAGATAAATTGAATCCATCTAAAGCCATAAACATTATATAAACTGTGTTTTTTATATAGGCAAATGATAAAGTGTGAAATTTCTCTTTTGACAAATATTAATTGTAACAGAAATTTCAGAGTAAAGACAATCTTTAAATTAGACTATCTCACAAGAAATAATGCTATTAAAACAGACATGTTATGCATTATAATTAATTTCTAAATTTTCCCAGGAGTTATCTCTCTTGACCCACACTCTCAGTGACTTACAGTTGTTGTAGTAGGGCCATGCTCTCCAGGGCGTTGTTCTTGATGGACGTGATGTTGTTCATGTTCAAACTGAGAACCCGTAGGTTGGTCAGGCCTTTGAACGCATCGTTAGCAATGGACTTGATCTTGTTATTCTCCAGCTTTAGCTTCATTAACATCTCCAGACCCACAAACACTCCAGACTTATCCTCAATGGTCCAGGACAAGTCGTTATTGTTCAGTTCCCTAAAAGTTATCAAACTTGTGATTTAATTACCTTTCAACTTCTTCAGAAACAAGCATCTTTCTAGAAATTTTTTATTCTATATATATCATTTGCCAGTAAATAATATGTAGATGTACTTTTCCAGCATGGGATTAATTAACTATATGTACACAAATGTCTGCGTAAAGAACTATATGCGGTATATTGCATATGTTTGCCCCCACAAAAGTCAAATTTTGAAAACTTCCTGAAATGTGCTGAATTCAATAAATTGTACGAGAAATATAAGTTAACAGAAAATATTATAGTTCCAGAGCAGTGTATTCACAATTTCTGTTTTTATGACGTCACAAACTAGTCCTATTTTATATCCTTTTTCAGAAAGAGGACAAAATGGACAAAATTTCAACAATTTAAGCTTTAGAATTTATAGAGCGCATGTGTGTTCAGGAACAATATTGACATATTTCATTGATATTATCATTCTACACATTATATCAAAATATTAATCCTGAACACACATGCGCTCGGTGACTTTTATTTAAAATATCGACAAAATATGTACATTTTTCTGCAAAATTCATAAAAAACTGAAATTTACTTTTTGTGACCATTACGTACATATGACGTCATTACTTATGAAATTATTCAGTGCTTTGAAGTCAGCATATACTCCCCTGTTTAAGGACTTAATTAAATATTACTCCATCAAAGTTTGATTTTGGGGGGCAAATGTTGGCTAATACCGCATATAGTTCTTTGTCAAAGCATACTTAATAAATAAAGTACAAATCAGACATACTATAGCAATCAAAAGATAAATCTTTTACCTATGGATTGAATAGAATTAAAGGTATTTTATTTATAAATGCATTTTCTTTGATATATTTAATGTTCATGTTTTAACATTTGACTTATGAATATAATCATGTTCATAATTGAAATCTGAATTCTTTGGATCCACTCCTTTACTTACAGTTCCTCCAGCTCCTGTAGATGCTGAAACGCTCCATCCTGGATGTTGGTGATCATGTTACTATTGAGGAACAGTTTCTTCAGATGACTGAGCTTAGAGAAAGCCAGACCGCTGATAGTCACCAGTCTGTTGTTGGACAAATCTCTGGAGAGAAAAAAAATACATTTTATAAAACTCCATTCTTATGTTTTAAATTTTTTCACTCATTTTGTGAACCTGAAGCATTTTCATTTTAAGGATTTCCATCCCTAATGGGACCAAATTCCCTACCCTTAAATATCCGTCAAATAAATAATACTATGATATTATATTAAAGAATTTTATAATAGAAAAGGATTGACCACGAGAAAGTTTCAAAAATGTCATTAATTAAGCAGTAGTTAATTAACAAAGACTGCATTGAAGTCTATGGGGAAAAGCTTTTTTTCAAAATAAAAATTCAAAAAATTTGAATATAAAAAAATCCTGCGGTGGAAAGATGCATTGAAACATTAAAAATAAAATGACATTTAAAACAATTTTTTTTACCGGCTAAATTTTTTTGATTGATTTTTTTTATTAATTAAAAAAAGGGGAGATAACTCTTACCAAAATTTAAGGTCATAAATTAGGACACATCCCACTATACGTACGAATAGTAATATATGGGAAGTATGTCTAAATAAATTGAGTATTCAATGCCTACATATCTGTTATGTATTCAATTTCATTGAATTTGTTCCTATTAGGGATTGAATACCTTAATCATCTTCACCAATTTGAAAATAATTGCATGCTGACAAATATAGATTATTGGAGTTCTGAGAAAATTTTTTTCTTCTCATAATTGATATTTTTTTAAGATTCACAAGTAACCTAATGACTAAGAAAGAAGAATGAATGTTTAATGTTGTTTGATCAGATCCTTTTCAAACAACTTAACAATTTGGCCCCTTTTGTAATGGCTTCCCTATCATATAGATAGAGATGTATATAATTTGACAGCCAGAATAAAACATTTTCAATTATTAGGACCAGTCCCCTACCCATTAAAACCAGGTCACCATTGTTCACCCTTCAAGGAGGGCATATCTGTTTACCGATAAGTGTCCGATCACTCCCCCTCCCAAAACAAGGGAACATGCCCCCCTTCTAAATACAGCACGGTGACATCTCATTCCCATAACAGGACCGCTATCTTAGACCTCAGCAGCTAAATCTAACTAAAGCATCCTTAACCTAGAATTTTTATCATAAAATATGCACAGACACACAGGATAACACCTGTAAGGTATTTTTAAATCGATTTATCCCTCAAGTGCCAATCACACCTCAGAATTCGAGGTGAACAAAAGGGGTACAGAAAGGTGAATAGCCTCGGTCAGAAATCAATTGTCTCCATACTCGGCAGAGTAATTTGAACTAAAGATGACTTCTTAATCCGCTGGGGAACTGGACAAGAAAATGCATGCATGAATGAGACAGGGGATTTTTTGGATGGCACTAATTGGAGTTTGGGGGAATAGGGTTGCAAGTTGCAGAGTACTTCACATGACACTTTTGGCAATGTAAAACTTAATTACCTCTGCAAAATTAAACTCAAGAAAATACAATTTTACTCCTAACAACTGAAAAAAAATTGTTTCAATTTTCAAAAAAAAAAAGTTACGTATTAAAGTGAAAAATTCCCATAAATATTGCACCTGCTTTACACTTAAATAATATTTGTTAAATAGAATAACATGATATCGATATTGAATTCATTTTTCTTACTCTAATGCAGTGTCTGACATTAAGAAGCCAAATGCACTCAGGATTCTTCATATGTTTACAATATTCAGCCCTATGTCTAAGAACATTAAACCAAGAGATGGTATGGTTTTATCTAACTTTTTTCCAAGCCATAAACTTTATCCTTGGAATATTTCCAAACAAAAGCCGATTAATTTCACTAATTAGTCATACCAGATGTTCAGAAGGGAAAAGAAAAATCATAAAACATAGCGAGCATAAAAAAGGATGGGTACTGGGGAATAAAATTTATTGTCTTGTTAAGCAACATTTCAAAGAATATTGTTACATGTGTATATATAAATTTATTCCCTGTGCAATAATTGTCCAATTTTTTTACAATCTGTATCTTGATATCTTCTTCTACTTTCCAGAATATGTCAATCAAGCCTTGAAATAGTACCTACTGTTTTTTCTCAAATTGCTAATGAGCACACGTTTCCCATACAAGGCAAGCACTTTTCTCTCGTATGCTAAAGATCTTATGCCGACTAACAGTGTCGACCTACTGAGCTATGAAAGTAGAGTAATTAGTCAAAACCCTCGTTAAAAGTCCTCCAATTAACATTGTTTCTCCTAGACCAGGCTGACAAATCATCAGAATGCACTAGTTACACAAGACACCTGTTACCTAGCTAATCAGACTTTATTCATGAATGGAAAAAAAACAGGTATATAAGGACTATAATGACAAAAACAGCAAATGAGCGGAATTTGAAGGGAAAAAATATACTTGAGTCTCTAAAGAATGCAGCAATTAAAATTTTACATACCACATATGGTGTGCACTCACAATACAATATAGTATAGGAAGAAACATTAACTTATGGAGACTGACTTCAATATAATCTTATATGTATTGTGTTTTCAAAGTTAATAATTTAAAGATCATATGATGTGCTTCAGATGCATCCAGCAAACTTGCACGAAAAATGGCTACTCCAAACCCCTTAACTTTCAAATCTGGACAATTTAATGCTCTTCATCTCCCAAGTCTTTCTCTTAACTTTCCAACCCACCCCCCTTTACAACTTTTTTACCATTTTATAATAAACAGTCTGATTCTCTGAGACGTGTCATATGTTTCTTTCTATATAAACCCAGATGCTTGCTCAGTTATCTAACACTGCCCCCTCAAGTCATAATGAAGGCATTTTTCTTTCACACATTCCGTGACCTCAAAATCACGAAGCCGTGAAAATGTCAACCAGCACCAAGGAAAATTCTAATGAAAATATGAAAAAAAAGGCTGGAAATGTTTTCCCAGTCAGACACAGAATGTATTAAGCGGATTACCCGCGTACAACAGAGCAACACCTCCTATCAATTCCTCCTTAATTTAAATTGGCAAATGGAAAAGTAATTTCCGAGGACATTTTTTTCTCTGGCTCTCTCAGTGAATCACTCTACATGGATTTAGGACCCTTATTTTCAATGACCGTTTTATGCTAATATGAGCCGGGATAGAAAAGTTGGTATACAGGCATGTTTGAAATTCAAATTCTCTATTGATAGGCCTAAACAAAAATTATACCAAATGTTGCCATCTTATTGAATTCCTTGATTTCTTTTTTAAGAGTTGAGAATAAGTTTACAAGATTGAAATTTGAATTTCGGCTACCAATTCAAATTCAGAAATTACACAAATTATACAACTAAGAGGGATTTAATATAATGTCATTTCCCCCAACCCTGACTCGTTATTATCCTAATGCAGCTGGTGCAAACAATTTCCCTCTAGAAAATGTATTTTTCTTTTTTTCATTCCAACTTCTATTCAAAAGGGATAAAAGCTTTGAACAAGAAGCTTACCCTTTCTGGAAGTGCATCTTTTTTAAAAATCATTTTTTGGTTATAAGCAAATTCTGTTGACAATTTTTTTAAAATAAATACTTACATTGTATCAATTGAAACACAGCCCTGCCATGCCTCGGGATCTATTGTCTTGATCTTGTTGTGTGCAAGATTTCTGAGAAAAAAAAACAACAAAATGAATATTTACTTTCTAATTTTTTTTAAGACTTTATCACCTTCACATTTCGAAATCATGTGAATAATATTCAAACTATTAAAATCAACGATATATTTTTTTCAAAATCAATGCAATAAAGTATATATGCAGCCCTTATACATGTTACAACACTGTCTATTAAATTGGTCAATTGAATATTAAATTATTACAGAATAATTTTATCCAACCATCATGTACAATTTCATATATATATGCACAAGTTGGAACAACTTTAAAACCCACAAAATGTTATGCATTTTTTTTTAGATCATTTGTGGGTGTCCTAATTTATTTATACATCTAGGGAATAATATACTCGGGAGAAGATAAAAAAAGATGATCGGACCTATAATGTTAACCATAAAGTCGTAAATATGGTTAGAGGGGTCTATTTACATATTAAGTAGAGAGTAAATGAGTGGTATGGACAAGCTTTCCTTTCTCCTCGTACAATTCTGGGTGTCAAGTTTCATAGAAAACTGTCACACATATCAAGTATTCCGAAAAGATGGGTTTAAATTTCATGCTCGCAAGCAGCCTTATGCATCTTAATAGAGAAATTATGTAAACAGGGAGTGATCGTTCTCCCGCGATTTTTATATCTCTTAATTATTGACCTCGCGGGATTTAGGAATCACGGACTTGTATTTAAATCCAATGTGAATCGAAATCAAATTTCATGGGAACAACTTTTCGTCAGAGCAGATGTGACAAATTGTATTTGTACAGGTTCACAGAATATGTAATTATATTAATGACTGTAATTACTGAAGTTTGTTTCAGACTAGATCAAATATAGGGGTAATATTTGCGGAAGACCTCCAATTCTGGTCCCACCCAATACTTTCATAATTCAAAAAAATTATCGGTTTGTTTCAAATATAAGGGTAATATTTGCGGAAACCTCCAATTCGGATCCCACCCAAATCTTGAAAAACACAAAAAAATAAAATCGGCAGATGAAAAATGTCTGAGAAAAAAGAAAAGAAGAAATTTCCTCCCAAATTCTGAGACTAGCACACCTGGCAAAATACTTTTTGTGAAAACAAGAGAAGCGAGATAGGGTCTCGCAGCCTGCGAATTCCATCAATATTTTTTTTTATATTTTCGACACCTGGAAATGTCGTTATCCTCCCTGTCAGAAATTATCAGACGTTTTCTCAGACTAGATCCCCTTCCCTAATCAAATTTGTTCAGATGACGGGCGGTGAAATAGAATACACAGTTTCAGCTGGGGGGTAATCTACGATTCTCAACAGTTTGCATTTGTGCACAAATCTCACTTTCGACCTCTGAGTTCACAGATCACCGCACAAGCTTATACATTTTTTTTGGCGGAGAGAGATTGGAGATATTCTTCACACTCTGCTCTGATAAAATAGTTTCCCTGACATAAATAAAATTATATTCTAAACAATTTTTTTTTTTCAAAAGTATCCAAAGTTCATACATTTGTTACCCATTGTTAAATGGGCAAAGTTCTTGAAGGTAAATCATAATAAAAGAAGTGTTTATAATCATTTCCCTAAATGTTTAAGCACTTAATGTAAACAACCTAGTTATACAAGTTTGTTTTATCTTCAAAAACAGGCCTCTACATCTTGTATCTTCTTTCCATGGCCATTCCAAACAAAAACGAAAAAAAAAAAATCTTTTCATAAATGCCAAGAGGTTAACTCCTTTGACCCATAAAACATAAACATCTCCAAAGTTTGTTATAAATAAAACACAATGAAAGAAAAACGACCAGATTAAGAAAATAAAACCAAGCAAAAGAAAAAGAGACAATTAAAAATTCTTCCATGTCGAGCCTACAACTTTACGAGAGACCGCATGAAAAATGTGCATGTAGATTTATTTTTATCTTTCCTTGGAACTGTGTCATGATTATGAATGATACCTGTGTCATGATTATGAATGATACGTACTCCAAATCTCTCTGCGTATTGGTGGACTGAATGAGAGAAAAACCACATCATTTGCAAGTGTTGGAGTTTCGTAGGTTCAAAGACATAAGAGCTACACAGAGAGAGGGACAAATTAGCCCTGTACATAACCTCTGCAGATCCTTCTCACACGCTGCACCTGACAGCAAGAACTAGAATTTGACAATGTATAAGCCTTTCTCCCTATCACAATTTAATTGCTATACTTACAAGACACCTCAATTCTACTTAATTTCATAATTTAAACTGTAAACAATTTGCTTTGTTTCATAACTTCATTTTATAATTGTTCATGATGGTTTTTTTTCTTTTTGCTTTGTTTCTGGTTTCTTTCAAGATTTTTTCTTTTTGCTTTTTTTTTTTTGGATTCTTTCAGAATTTTTCTTTCTTTTTTAAGTACTTATTTACCTTTTTAAAGTACATATGGTACTATCATCATGTTTAAATGAAACCTCTTGGCAATAAGCTTAAATTTCACCAAAGAATGCTTGAAATTTCCTACACATCATTTCATTTTCCCTAGAAATTTTAATTAATTTGTAATTAAAACCAATAAATAAGTGTACTTCATGGCTCATTAAGTTTACACACAATATACAGCTTTGTTGGAGAGGACTTGGGGTACCCTATCTCTTGACTGTTCCTGCAAAAGTGTAGACTGGCTCCAATTTTTCTGATAAGTTTGCATCACAGACGATAAAAATACTGATCATCTCTACTTAATGAGAAGATATACTTTTTTTTCTTTCCATGGCCCAACAGCAAAAAAAGAAACTTCATCTGAAATACCGAGCCTGCAAACTAGAGTTGCACATTACCTCTACTCTTGAAAGGTCAACTTATATCTTCTCTTCCCTGGCTTATTTCTTTGACAAGAGTCAATGCTTTCTTTCCTTTCATTTTTTTTTCTTCTTCCCTAACATAAAACCCTGTATAGTGTGGGATCCGTCATAAAACTCTTTTGAAATGGAAATTTCTGTCGATGAAGACTTTCACAACTGAATTCATAATGCTGAAAAATTAATTCAACTTTTGTCCATGGGATCCCCGTCTTACAAGTGAAAGGTGGCGTTCCTTTGTCCCCCCATTGTGGTGGTGTGAAAGTGGGGGCCAATAAGCGAGGATGTAAATATATTGAAAATGCTGAGCCATGAAATTAATTCAATAACAATGTGTTCCAGGCATATGCTACAATAACCAAACCTAGCACTTGGCTTGCTGGCCTACCATTTATTGAATTGTTGAATATTAAATACGGCATCTAATTATACAAGGTTAGAGAACTGCTTCCTATCAATAAAATCTAATTTCTTACACAATCTCCTTGCCCTCCCAAAATGAATCAAGAAAAAAAATCAGCAACAAGTTCAAATTATATTCAGGAGACCCCACAAAATTCATACCCCCAGTAACAAAAAACTTTGTAATTATCAATCCCCCTTTTTCAATTTCCCATGAAAAAGAACTGAAAACCTAGATGATAGAGACCAAGACTCCATAAGGAAGAGATCAGTGAAATGTAGCAGCAAGAGGCAGCTGGTTTAAAATAATATTTGATTTTGAGTTTTTTAGCTGGTTTCCAAGTCAATTACAGGCTTGATGACAGATCGCGCCACTTCCAGGGAAGATCAGATGTTTTTAAGTCGTTGCCAAAGAAAATGAAGAGGACTCCACAGAAAAAGGATGCATGGTGGTTCAAAAGATAGTATAATCTTTGCAAATGTAATTTCTTTTTTTTTTTTTTTTTGAAAGAATATTTATTCAAAAAATAAATTAAAATAATTGTCTTTCTTAACCTCTCGTACTGTTTCAAGCATAATTTTCTTAAAGTAAAGGAATATTTTAAAATATTATCTTTCTAAAATGCAATGAAAGGAAGTATTCATCATCTCAGTACAGATGAAATTAAATCTGCAGAATATTTAATCACCAAGAAATCATGAAATTATAAACGCAAATTAATATAACATCATGCAAGTTTTTTTTATATGCATATTTAAGAAAGTATTTAAATTATTGTAATTTACATTTATGCACTTTTTTTTCTCTAACTTGCATGGTTTTGAACACGTATCGCAAAAAACAACCTTATAAAAGTCTAATAATTTAATCATTTTTTTCCCAAGAAATCAAGGACAAACTTCCAAGAAAACCCTTCTTCCCGTAGAAGCTGAGCTTCCACCTCAGATCTGTACAACTGCCTCCCTTTGAGGTAGTATTTTCTGCCTTGAAGCCTTCCATTCAGACAAAGCTATCATCACCAATGATCAAGTGATTAGTGTCAGTTCATCACAAATAAACACTGGTCAACACACCAAACTGGCCCTACACCGCTTGTTAGCCTGTAAACATCCTCCCCATCATTTCCGACAGCTTCCACATGCTGAAGATCTCTATACATTCAATAATTCTGTTTTTCTTTCCCTTTGTACCCAAGTTTCCCCATTTTTCTGGACAAGACTGTATCAAGTCTTAAGATAAGAATGATTTACTTTTCTTATCCTTTACTAGAAGTAACAATGTTTTGTTTCACCAGATTATTATACAATGTATTGCATTCAGATACCTGGCTGATAAAATTGTTGGACGTTTTTAGGATATTGATAAATGGAGCTATGGTACAAGTAGGAAGTCCTTATAATCAATTAATATTACACACTTACATCTCTCTCAAGCCTTTTAACCCATACAGCCACGACTGGGTCACTCGGGTCATGTTGTTATGTTCCAACTGCCTAAAAATAAAAAACAAATTGTCCTTGATACATCATGTTATACAACTGATTTATCGTTTTCTTTTGTTTATATAGACATAGATCAGAGAGGGTTCTCTCTCAGCATATAAAAAATTAAATATTCTCAACAACCAATATTACATTCAAGTTTGTTTAACTTAATAACTGCAGAGTTTGTACATGTTGTGTATACTACAACTTTCTACAATAATATATTGAATTGCCCTCGAGTTGGCAAAGCTTCCCCCAGTTTTTTGGCGTTTCTTCACTTTTTTCTTCTCTCCGTGGCCTTGCAGCACAATACCGGTTTTTGTCTGTGCCCCACTAACGAGCATATGTTTTTATGGTTTCATCGCAAATCTCTGGGTGTGAAGGGAATTCATTATCAGGCATCGCATATCAAATTCATATCAACCCTTATTAAACTCAGCCAGATGGTAGATTCATCATTTTTTTTTAAAGGGAAGGAAGTCATGCCCTGCCCGAGTAAACAGTTTGTTTTTTTGGTCGTAAGTGTAGCCAGGCACGAGTAGAAGAACTAACTTCCGCAACAAGGAGAACAAATTTCCTCCTATCTAGTTATTTGTACCAAAACCTTAAAAACTTAGCACTTGTGAACCTCAATTCGTAATACAGATATCCACTAATGCTCTAACATTAATCACACATGTAAAATACTGAAAAGACAACCAATATGTGGATGATATATCTTGGGTTCTGATGCTCTGTTTTTCAGTGTAATGATTTTTCCTTCTGTTCCCAGTGCCTGTACACTGCCTTTTGTTACGAGGGGAGCATTTTCAGATTTTTCGCTGTGCTTTCTCTTCTCTCTCTTATACCAGAGCCCCATTCTGATAACAAATCACTAAAACAAATGTTTCTCTCCTACACACTTTGTCAATACTTACAGTTACATCCAACTATTCTACACAAATCAGAAAAGAAAAATAAACTGGTAAAGAAACCTGCAGTAACAGATTCAAACTCTGGCCTGGAATCTGACAAATCATTTCAGTATCATTGTTCTCAATGTCTCTGCATTGTACCTCAAATACAGAAGTCTACTATCACTGTTTATACAAGGGATGTGCAATTTTGATACATTGTCAACATAATTCATTATATCTAGTTAGAATACAATACTTTTTAAGACCACATGGATTAAAAATTATGTTGTCGTAAGCATGAATTCATTATAAGCATGTTTGCTATATATCCATATTTAACTGTACACAGCTCTTTTTCTCCTAGACGTTACTAAATGCCATCCCACTTACAATGTGACAAGTTTGTCCAGGCCGTAGAACGCTCCATCAGAAATCGTTGTTATCATATTCTTCCTCAACTTCAGTGTCTTCAGATTCTTCAGATCCTGAAAAGTCAGTCCACCAATTCTCTTCAGTTTGTTCTTTGTCATCTCCCTGTAAAACGGAAGGTGGTCATTTGAATATTTGACTACAATTCCTCATATTGGTTTTAAAAGTACAACAGAATATCAAAGTTTATAAGAAGATATATTTTTTAAAAGAAATATTTCAAGGCCCTAATGGTTTTCTCAAGAAAGTTTTACAAATCTGTATCAAATAGTATGCAATTTTTGATTAAAATCTATAAATTTATTTGTTTTTCTTTTTTGTTCTTTGATAACCTTAATATGTTTAACTACTATAATTAATCATTATCTCATTAACCCCTAAATTAATCACCCTCGTCAAAACAGCCCAGCTGCTACCTGCACTTTCCAAAGACTGAAATTTTTATCGTTTTCCTTGCTATATTTTATTTTTCTTTCTGTTCGGTTATCTTCCTAATTGGAGCTTACAGAGATAGGTAGCTTTTCATCCCCATTGATTAAGGGGTAATTTTAGCACCCTTCTACTGGGCGATCCCCTGTATACGGATTCCAGACTCCCAGCTTAGTGCAGGTGTTGGAGAGCAAAGAACGACTTTTATTGAATATGAAATGTATTTGTGATATGGAATCACTCCAATTTTCTTGTAATGCAGCCACCGATAACACAGGATAACGCAGGAGAAATCGTTCAGCTCAATGTTGAAACAGGTGGGACTGATAGTTTCCTTATATTTTTCTTTTACTTAAAAAATATTTCCCATATCTGCCTCAACTCAAAAAATATTTCCCATATCTGTGTATGTTTAAGCAGCATCTTCCCAATTTTTGCTTCTCTATTTTTTTTTTTCAATTCATTCATTCAAAAAATTCCATAATAAAATTGAAAAAAATTTCAACCTTATTTCATATAGTTCAGTCACCATCATTGTTATGACCAATAAACATATATATTTTTCTGTCATTTAAATGTTAATCTTTCATGTATACATACTGTAAACAATGTCCCCCTATATTAAAAACAATCCAGCATCTAGACTTAACTGACACAACATTTCAATCATCAAATGATTATTCCGGGATAATTTTCCTTCCATCACCAACCTCCTAAAAGTTCATAAATATCCATTACATCACTCACAATAAGCTAGGACCCCAATTAGACCATTTTCCTGACAATTATTTCGGCTGTCACCACTTCTCCCAGACCAATCTCTCAATCTCCCGACCCGTCACATCACTCTACAGTCTCCTCTTAAAATACCACTGTATCTATTTTAAGTCCTGCTCTCCCCCCAATTTTCCCTAAATTGTCTTCTCTATGGCAAAGTCAAGTCACCAATGCTCTTTTCTTTTTGACATGTCAGCAATCATTAAGACCATTCTAGTCAAATTTAGTCACAGAAACTTTCCTTTCAAATTATAAATACATAACCTAAGCAATGAAACACCAGACATCCATTAGATTTTCCAAAACCAAGTTAATTTCTAATCTATAACTTTCCTTTCCTCAATTATTTCCACAGATTTTGTTTTATACCAGAAAGTTGTACATGTACATAGACTTATAGATGGGAATTATAGACCTGTATCTATGACTTACATGTAAGAATGTCAAAGTATGTCTTACAAAAGTTTCCAGAAAGCTGTGCACAGACTTATAGATGTGAATTATTATAGACATCCATGCATCTATGACTTATGTTACAATGTCAAATTCATAAGAGTTTTGACTTCCTTTTCAGAAAGTTGTACACAGATGGTGTGAAATTTCTATAACCCAGAGTCCTATGAAGACGTACAATGACTTAAAGACGTGAATAATAGACTTGTATGTATGACTTGCTTGTTCGATGCCTGAGTCTTATGAAAGTTACTTACAAAGTTTGCAGGTTAGTCAGCTTCTTGAAGATATCTCTGGAGATGGTGGTCACCTTGTTTTTGTTGATCTTCAGAACCTCCAGTGATGTCAGGTTGTCAAAGCAGTTCGACTCGAAAGACTCCAGGTAGTTATTATTCAGGACACTAGAAAAACAAATTTTCAAATGATCAAATGTTTTAAATTTTTCTTTCTCTCTATATTTCTTCTATGTACAAAAATAATTTTTGAAGACCCAATGAAAAAAGTCAGAGGTGATCAGTGAATCATTCCTGAAACTTTTTTTTCTTCTTCAACTTCATGATCTTTGGAAGATTTTTTTCAACTTTTCCTTCATTATATAATTGTCAACTCGATAGAAGACATTTCCATAACTTGGGATTAATCATATTGAATTTTATGATTCCACTGATTATTTTTAATTCTTTTTGTTATTTGTGAAACTTGCTAGACACGTTTCTTTAAGTGCCAGACATTTTACAGATTATATATATTTTTAAGAACTCTTTTTATACTCTTTTTCCTTCCATAAAGGAAAATCTGATAGCCTTAAAAAAACATTTTGAAATATTGTACAGAAAAAAATAAGGGTTTGGACTTCTGCATCAAGTTTCAAAACGGGAGAGGTTAAAATCTGCGGACGACAAATTTATCGTATCATTTCCATTGTGCTCTAACCCCAAGGCAATGGTATTTGGTATAGAATGGTAGAAAGCTATTTTCTAATCACAGTAAATCAGAATGGAGATTTATTTTTTAGCAGTCAACAGGGAAATGTGGTACAGTAACGTCAGCATAAGGGACCTTAATGAATTAGATTCTACTTAATTCTAGTCGCCATTAACAGGTGTTGTCCCAGTCAAAAGAGAATAAGTTAAAACTCAATACAGACATGAAAACTTAAAATCTTAAGAGATTCGGTTTCTGAATGTCATTAACCATTTGCTTTGATGCTAAAAAATAGAGACAAAATACACAAAGCACTGGCCCCTCTTACAAAATATCAAAATTCAACATTTGTCCAGAGCCCAACATTATGTATATCACTTCTGATGTGGTAAGATATGACAGAAGGGCCCCAACCTGTTATAAAAATAACTATAATTTTACAAGGCCAGCTCCCTTTTTTTGTTTGTAGTGTCATTAAATTTCAGGTTATTTGTTCTTCGTAACTAGAGGGGTCGATAAGAAACGGGCACCTCTTCATTGATTTCCAATGATCAAAAGACAACCTGTAGTACATGTATCACCTTGTAAAACATATTTACTGTGGTGCTTCAAGATCAAACTTGGAACAGATTATCAAGGTGTTAGAATTTGTCAATATTAAATCCTATCAAAGGCAGACTGAGTGCTAAGTCTGAAGGCTCGGGGTACAGGGGCCACACAAGAGAACACACGTCTGTTACACGTCTACACTTTGTAATCAGTCAGAATCAAAGTCTGAAATGTGGCCGAAATATCACATCCAACACCAGACAGTCCGATCTCCCTCCTACTTAAAAAAAAAATTCACCCTCCCTCCCAATCTTGCTGTCTGCCTGCCCTGGAAGCATTCCACATTCATCAAACCTCCTTGTCAAACTTTCCGTCTCCGATTTTCAACACTTCATCAATTTCCTTCTCTCTTTTTTAATTTTAAGTCTTCCATTCTTTTAACACCTCTAATAACACTTTGCTTTTTTAACCGTACTGTAATATTCATTATGTAATCGGCCAGACATTAGTATGGCTATATTTTCTCACACCCTACAGTAGTTCACAGACACTTCACACCTAATGCACCTTTCCCTCCTTCACTCCTGGTTCAGACCAGACTTCAGCATAAGGCCATCAGACAAGCTCTGTCTCCACAGTCTCACATACCATATAAAACAATAACAGGAACTCAGAGACTGTCTAGCAGGATGGGGCCAGGGATTTCATAGGATTGATTACTGACACTAACACATTTTTTAACAAGGGGAAAGAGCTAATCCGATTGAGATTAATCTATAATTTTAAACAGAAAGAGTACAATTTCAATTTTCTTAAGTTTTCTATTTAGTGCGTGCTTTTCCTCATTTTTACCATAAATGCAAAGGTTCGAACAACAATTTAAAAAAAAACAAAAATCCATCGCAGTTTGGGACAAATTTTTTATTCTAAAACTTTTTTTTTTCTTCTCTTTATTATGTTTAAGACAGAATATAAGCGGTTCATTTCTAGAAGACTTACAGTTTTTGAAGTGAGTTGTTGGCCGGGAACACCCCTGGTATGATGTCGGTCAGTGAGTTGTGGTTCAGCTCTAGGGACGTCAGCTGGACCATGTGAATCATGAACTCCGGGACCAGGGTTCCTATGTGGTTATGGTTTCTGAAAAAGAAAATTTCATCTGTGAAAACCTTCAATAAATAAAACAACAAAACAAAGATGGTTTTTGTGGCCTCCAAAATGATTTACTGTTCACAATCTGAAGATCTGTACACATGCTTAAAAACTTCAGAACAGTTGAAAATGTTAGAACATAAAACCTTGTTTTATTCATTATAACAACACTGTGACAATTATGATGCCAATATTTGAACATCTGAATATCATTACAAACACCATCGAAATTACATCACCCCCTATTACACAATATAACAGATAAAATTTTCTGCTTCCTGATAATGCAAGCTGTATGCCTGCAGACCTTTCAGCGTTTTGCTTTTTGGTCATGTCAAGTAGAGTATCGGAATATCGATATGTATATTTCATTCAACAATCTTCATTAATCATTGAAAAACTTAAAACAATTTTTTTCTTGAGATAAAGACGTGCATGTGGATATTAACTTGATCATCATCTTTCATACCCACTCTAAACAAATTCAACTTGAAAGCCGTGTAATAAAATAAACAATAAATGAAATATTATTTCCCAACATCAGCTGTTCGCACATGGTCAATTTTCACCAGAGATCAAAAAAAAAAAAATGATTGCAGACATCCAGTGTCTGTATCTTATCTGTTTTGCCCATACATCCGCATACCCCCCTAAAAAACAAGTTCTCGGCATCATTACGTAACCCTACGCAGGCCATTTGCACCAGCAGAAATTGATTTCTGGGGAATGCTTTATGAGGAGTTTTCAGCACATGATCAACATTTCATCACGCTTATTCCCCCTGGATTACAACATTACTGTCAATACCCCATACATTCCCTTATAGTTTAATGGTCCCTTGCGACTCTTCTCTATAGCCTAACTAAGATAAATGAATGCCATAACAATTTTAAACAATTCTCAAACTAACAATGGCTTGTAATTTCAGCTTTTACGACTCTGTAACTCCTAAATATAAATCTAACATTTTCCTTCCATTTTCATATCATATCAATTTGAAAATCTATGGATATCAGATATGGTTGTCAGTCTCATCAAGGTTTTTAAAGGATTTTTTAATATAAACTTTTTTTTCAGACTGAAAGTATTTTTGAAAAGAAAAACTGTTATCTAGTACTACAATGGAGTACAAGAGGGCTATATAGGTATGAATCTCCCCTTTCCCCTTATCTCTCTCTCTCTCCATCTCCTCTCTCTCTCTCTTTCTCACATAAAATTATGACATGCACCAAGATAAAAGTCCCTCTCATATTTCTGCCAAAAAATGGGAGGAAGGTATTACAAACAGCCGACAACAGAAGAGGATATCTTAACAGTTGGCGACAAAAGACCACACACTGAAACAAAAATTTCAGCCCCTAATGTCTATATTTATTCAGGATGACCTCCCCTGGTCGACTTCAGGGATTGGTCGGTTCAGATAACCCCCCGCCTGTCAATCCAAACATTCACCTGTCGATGCAGGTTTAATTTTTTTGGCAGGATACCTGATAAATTGGGCTGGCCAGCCACTTCTGCATACCTGTACAATACACATCAACTTTATATCACTGCATGTGATTTTTATCAAGGTAGCAACAATTGATGTTATCGCTTTGCACTGAATTTTATTGTGCATCCCATTAACCAAATGTGTTTCTCAATCTTTGTTAATATGGTTTTTTACACCTTTGAAGTTTTTTCTATTACCTGTCATAAATTCTATCAGGATTTTACCTCCATTTTACGAGAGATAAAACCTTTTTTTAACAGACATATATGGAGGAATACTACCCTACTTTATGGGAAGTTGATAATTGATTCACAAAGACATCATCACTTACAATTCTAAAACTTTCAGCTTTCCAAGTCCTTTGAGTTTTGGCACTTCATTGAGTTTGTTGTGGTTGATTTTTCTAGAAAAGAAAAAAAAGGAACTTGAATTATCAAGAAAAATTGAAACAAACAATTATAATACAGCATCCCCCCCCCACCCATTTACGTAAAACAAATGGCTATTTTTGCTTGGCCTTGCTGACAATTGTTTCACCTGTCAGGTGCTAATGATAACGAGCATCATCACGTCAGTATGGAGACCACACAAAAAATGTCCCATCTCAAGAGTCATCATATATATAACAAAATATTTCACACATGCACCAATAACCTCAATTTTTTCTCCTCTTTCTACCTTCACAGTTAAAGATGCCAATTTATAACACTTGTAGATTTACAAGCTGTGAGTTTAAAAAACCAATGTCGACACAAAACTGCTATCAATACCATGTCAAGAAGACATTTATCTTTTTATATGGCAATCATTGACAGAGTTTGCAGGGATATCCAGGAATTTTGATTATTTTGTCTCTGTATGGCTGTTGCAATAAGCCGCAAAACAAAGGTATCAACAGCCTATCAAACCGGCTATTGGATACTAAATCGGCACATCATACGAGGCCCCTGTGTGTGTATACTGTTTTGTCGATGGAGATTTAGTGACACAATATCTACTTACAGAATTTCTAAAGACGTCAGATGTTCAAAGACACTGTCATTTAGGAAGTGAAGATCATTGGAACTGATGTCTCTGCAAAGAAAAAAAAATCAATTAGATATTATAAATATATCGTAAAATTATAGATATATAGATAGATTATAAATTATATATGTATATCATTTAAAACAAAAATTACTCAGAGAAAATTATCATGGTGTTGTTGAGTCAATGAATACTTAATTATATATTTATTGATATTCTTGACAAGAAAAAATGAGTCCATCGATAAATAATTTTTACAAGTCTGTTTTTATTTTCAAGTTTCCAGTTTGCCACCAAGCTGAGAAAAATTCTTCTGAATCTATGCATTAATTCACATCAAGTCTTAAAACATCAGGAAATTTGTAAATAGAACTCAGAATTCAGACATGAAAAATCTCTTTGGAGGGGCTGTAAATTTTGCTGGTAACTGTGATACAGAAGGGTTTCTCAACACATATAAAGTCAACAATATGCCGAACCACTAGACACACATTAAGATTTATAACATCTTTTGTCTGTACAGTAAACAGGATAAAAAGTAATATTATACACACTGCATATTCAGCACATTTATAGTTAATTGTTTTTCATAAGCATTTTCAATAAGGTTTTTGCATAAAATAAATTTTTATCTAAAATATCTTTTTTTTAATCCAAAAATCAACACATACTTACAAACATTTTAAATTTGAGACTTGAATCTTACTCAATATCTGGTAGCTTAAAATTATCATTTTCTGCAACGTATATTACAAATATGACAGGACACATTTAATGGCTTTAATCATGCAACTTTGCATGGATTTCATCACAGCTTTCCCCCCAATTTATTAAAGAGTTTAAGTTTTTTAATCCTTTCTCTATTGACACTGTACATAAAACACACCTTATTTCTGACACGTAGACTAAAGCCCCGTCAATATCTCTGACACTTACACTATTGCCTGGTCAATATTTCTATTTGCTAATTTTTGAAAATGCACTTTGTAATAAAAATTGAAAATTTTAAACATGCAATTTCTATGGTTCAAATCAAGTGCGCTGAAACTGCAACAGAATTTTCCAAAGTAAAACGAATAGGGCAAAAACCTCAGTTAAATTTAAAGATTCCTTCAGCAGTCATGAAAGATTTTTTTGGTGTATTTGATAGGCACTTGATAGGCATATCGGGTTTATAAACTGCAGGTGCAGCCTAATCACCCCAAAACAATGCGGAGGAAATGAGTGGTCTTACTATTTACCCTGACAAACCCTGCCAAACATATGAAAAGTTGGGTGGTTCATCCATTCCCAATCATTTACATAAAACTATACAATCTTACAAAAACCTAACCAATTTGTATTACACAGAGGAATGTCCGGGCCATAAATTTTCTACACAAGCACACCCTCCCTCTATTTTTCTTCAGTACCAAACATCTGAGACAAGTATATACCATACTCTTCAATAAAAGACCCATAACAGAAAAGGTATCAATTTATAAGAAAACTGATCCTGTGAAAAAACCCACCAATTTGATCACTCCGAATTAAATAATATTAAACCTAACATCAAACACACACACAGTGATAAATCTTTCATCTAACTACCACCTTGCAAAACCCGATTTCTGGTCAGCTTTGAACCAGTATTTTTTTGTACGTAAATTAAAATGAGGTTTTCATGAAAGAAAATGCAAATAGAGTGACTCTCGGGTTACATTCTTTGAGTCACTGGGGATTACAGAAACACCAATAAAAAACGTAAAACCTTGTCCCCTCCAGTTACAATAAAATAAAGATGTCAAAAAGCAAACTTGTGTGAACTCTTACGCTAATCCTTGTTACAAAAACTATGGTTAATTATGGAGTTTGTCCATGTTCATTTCAATATAAACAGAATAAATTTCAGTCCTAAATCGTTTTGTTTTTTTCAAGATGCAGATGGAAAATTTTATTATTGGAACAGGTAATGTGTAGTTCTGGCACGTGTTGAAGTAAATGCTACATTCAAATTTTAAATCTGACTTCACTAAATCAGGAATCGCAATTAACCCCCAGTGGTCCACTCAAAATTAAAAGTCATAAATTTACATTTGTAATATTCACGACTTTGGTTATAATGAAATTTTTTTTACAAACAATTTCACAAAATTTTTCAACACATAAAACATGAAGTCATAAGCCTGTAAATATTATATTAATTTATATATATATATATATCTACATTTTGTGGATGACAAAAAAAATTTTGGAATTCTCTGGCAACATGATTTATTTTAAAGGGGCTTTACAATGAAATGTACACAGGTATATGCAGACATAAAAGGAATGTATGGGCAACAGCTGTACGGATAAATATTACGAATCCGATGGTACTAACCAGGGGTACCAAATGTTTTCTATTTAATCCGTAATAATAACTTAACATTGAGAGGCATTGGACCATGTAAAATCCGGCCTGCTTTTAACACCTTTACTCAACACTTCGCCCCTTCTTGACCAGTAAACACTTTCTCTTCTTATTACTCGTACAATGCGATGAACAAATGGCCCTTGGCACCAAATCATACTTATAGATTTATAAATTCGCCCAGGTGTTTAATTCTTTATCGAGCTTTATTCCATTGGTGTGGAGGCCTTTTACTATCAGTATTTGCATTAGATGTGTTAATCTTCCGAACCCTCCGATAATGTACTGTATACATAAACTTCATCATTAAGTTCTAGGTGACATTTTCAATTAGTCAAACAAGCCTTTACAGTTCATTTGTCACACATATCAATAAACCAATATTTATTAATTCTCTCCTGACTTCTCAACAAGACAGAACAATGAACAGACAATATTTATATGCAAAGATCTATTCCAGAATAACCTTTGAATGGATATATCTGAATATATTTCAATTTATTTAACCCACTTTTTTTATATTTTTCTCAGAAATCCAGACAAAAAACAGAATTTTTATAGATAATTTTGATTTCTTGTCAAGTTGTGCCATGTTGAACAACACAAAAATGCGAATTTAAAAAAATTCCAGATTTCGCATCAATTAGGCATGTCAGGGACATTAATTTTATAATTCACTGCATTACATGCATTTTAAACAAACAATGAATTCAACATAAAAACATTTCCCATGATTAATGGCAGTGTCAGATTGATTCTGACTGTGTGCATAAAATGTTGTACATTTATTTATTTTGCAAAAGAAATTTTCCCACATCGCCCATTTATCAGATTCTTTTTCTTTATAACTGAAACTTCAAGGAAGTCGAAAAATAAAAAAGAATAAAAATGACGATTGTGCCAAAAATTCATATTATTTTATGTTATTTCAGTATCTATTATAGTACATTTATCCACATGTACTTATATTTATAAACAAATATAGGTATCTGAAACCAGTTTTCATTGCCTCTAAAAGTCTCTACCACTGTGTACCATTAAAAGGTTACGATGAAATCTGTCACCTCACACTGAAAATGTCTTGAACACAGAACCGAGAACCTAATTTGGCATTTGATACTTTCATTATTGTTTTCCTTGTCAAGGGTGACATTTCATTAATTAACACATCAACAGTCAACACAAGTTTATAAGTACACAGGTAAACAATGCATTTACTGCATTGAAATCTTTTCCCTCTAAGCTTTGACCTGGGCCGAGTTGTGAAATATTCTGTCAAAGAACACACAGAGTCAACAATAGTGACTTGACCAGGCTTTTGACACATGTAAAGTTCTCTCCCCCCCCCTAAGAGTTGGTTCACCAGCCGAGAGGCTGGCCAGGGTAGCTCTTTTTTCCCTTTGCTTGGCCAAGGTGACACTTTTCGTACACAACAAGATTAAAAGCAAACATGAGCGACAATGGGCAATTTCATGCTCCGAGACCCCTCGTATTTGTTTTGTTTTATCCCCCAAAGTAACCGATTCCCTGGCCCTTTGTATGTCCAGCGAGTTGTTTGGGCAAACTATTGATATAAGTATTAACCCCCTGTACAAAAACTGGTCGTGTTTGCTTAGTGGAAAAACACTTTTTTTTTGAAAGGTGTGAAAAGCTAATAATGAATTTCTTATTAGCATGCTAATTTCTTCTACATGTAAATGTATTAAAACTTCTCTCACTTTCGAGTGGATTATACCACAAAGGTTCTGCTGAATTTATTTTGACAGATTTGATATTTTAAAAACTTTTCCTTGGAAGTTTGCTCTGGGATTTTCTTTCTTGCGATGGTTACAAATGGACAATCATTTTCTAACATATTTAAATTTACACTTATGATAATTGAATGGGAAACAAACGATAATAATTTCAATGGATACAACTGCTATAAATTTATATTCATCTATAAAATACTAATTTTGATAAATGTTATTAAGAAAACTTGAGATTTTGACATATGCATTAATATTTAAACATAAGTGAAACGAATGAACAGAAAACAATAAAACTATCTTTTAATTATCTTTGAGGGACATTAAAATTATGAGACAAGATTCATGATAAGATTCTAAATCAAGCCTTTATCTCCAAAAAAAGATAGAACAAACATTGAAGAACATCTTTTTAAAGTTCTTTAAATTTAATTGGATTTGCTTAATCCTCTCGCCCCTAAATTCACAATCACAAAACAAAATCAAGAAAATTAACACTGAATTAAAAGAGACAAATTGTAATTTTCCATTGATTGCACAAGTCTGTGATAAGGGCCAGCTGATATAAACCCTTTTCTTACGATGTCTTAAGGCACCCCTATACTTTTTACTATACCACATCCAATACCTGAGAAATTCAATATCCCCCCATTCTACCTGGGAAGTCCCGATTGTTTTTAACAACACCTGGCTTTCCACGCTAAAAACTTCTTGCTTGGGCAACTGTGGTAATGTTGGTACGTATATATTTAAACAGTTTTTTTTTTTTCTCTTCATCTAAATCAAGGAATAAAATTTACTGTAAACACCTGTTTCGTTTATGTACAGTGCAATAAATTTCACCTCAAAAGGAATGCAAGGACATATACAGAACAGAAAAAAATATATGAAAAACCAACTTTATAAATGAAAAAGAAAAAAAAATCTAGAAAAAGGAAATAAATTTGTAATGGTAATCAAATTAATTATAAATATTATACAAAATAACCTTGAACAAAAGAGCAATTTTCCCCCTTGATGAAAGTCACACTTTGTAAGTGAATCTGCGGTATAATAGGTAAAAGTCATTCGTTTCTACCTGAATTAATTATGAGGACCTAAGCCAGATGTTGTTAATTAAACCTATACACACTAGTCATTTCTCTACTGGGATGACATACTACTTATTACTTATTTGTAAAAGGAATTTGCAATGTCACTAGTTCTTCACAGGAAAGACTTTTGGAAATGTGCACTTTTAATTGAGTGCTTTTTTCCTGCACGATTGACACAGTTAAATTATTTAAAATCGGTCAAAATAGCTAGTAAATAAGTTCTGTATTTCAAATAAATTTTGCACAGCATAAACAGAAAATATTACAGTACTGTAACATTATGAATATGTGTATGATCGTATTAACACATATTCAAAATACTGAGAGAAAAAAAATTCTTGTAAAGTCTTTGCATTTATTAACATGATGAAGGAGAGAAAAAGAAAAGAGATCTCAAACTGACTAAATAGGTATGAAATATGACAACTTGCAGGCATAAATTCTAAAGCTATCGGCCCTGAGAGAGAGATTATCATCAAATATCAACATAAAACATCAGATTCTGCCTTCTCTCATCTTTTGCCTACACCTGGTCCCCACCAAGAAAAAAGTACACATTATACGAGAAAAAAGTACACATTATACGCAAACAACAACACTATTAACACTGCCGAACATGTTTCCTTCCCATTCAAATCTAAGCCCGACACAAAATGCTACATCCTTTGGTGTTGGAAATCTCGCCGTAAGATCTACGGAATCCAATCGAATTACTCGGTGCCGATTTTTTTTCCCCCTTGCAACACCTCGCGCGCTATAGGGCTGAAATCTGAGAAATGAACAGGGGGGATGCTGTGGCTAAAATTAGAACACTTAAAAATCAGAAGTGGAATATAAAGAGAATGTCAGAATGGCATGTTTACACCCATGGCGTTTATCTCTAATTTACACATTTTCTTCGTTTTGAGATTCAAAGATCTGAGATTTATATTCCTTCCATATTTATTTCTTAGATTTGATCACATGCTAGCAAACAAAATTTCTAAGAGTGGTAAGATGTACATTTCCAAATTTCGATAACTGGGAAGCAAAATTAAATATTTCAATAGACACTGTTACATATGTGCATGTTTTAAGCATTCAGATGGTTCAAATTATTTTACAGTTATGTTATATAATTCCTATCTTTAATAACTGGTTTTAATTATGATAATTTAAACCTGATGTGCTCTATCTAGGCTATGTAGTTCCGACATTCAGTCATGATACATGTACATGTATACAAAATAAACAACATTTCCCTGTTGTCTTCATAATTCTAATCGTGTAAAACAAAACACTTTTTTATGCTTTTAAATGTTACAGTAATGGCTTAGTTTTTCATATGAATAAAACAAAAATTTATAACAGGTGTAAATCCAAGAAAGAATAGTTTTCCTATAATCTAGTGTTAACTATTTGCATGCAACAAATTTACTAACATTCCTAAATGTTTTCCCGATTTGGGAACAAGCCTTTTTGATTGAAAATCTCAGCATCATTAAATTATTCAGGTTGCACAAAAAGCAATACAATATCACTCTGAAGAAAGACCCAACTTTCCATAAAAAGTCAATCTGTATTTTTTTCATTAAACTTTCACGTACTTGGTAGCCCAACCATACAATTTTACGGAGTGACTTCACAAATTTTATCGCTTAATATCATGCAATATCAAGAATTTATCGCTGTTACGCTATTATTATCTGAAACCCATATTTCATGTTTTTTAGTATCACTTGCCACATCATAGATGAAAGTGATCACATTAGCTAGATAATGACTTCTATTGACTAACTTAATGCACACGGCTTAACATGGTGCAGAAATAAAATCCACCAAGATATTCCACGAACAAAACTTTAGACCGTTTTACCCACCGCCTAGTATCATGGATGATGGAAACAGATTTAAAATCACTCAAAATTAAATTTAACAAACAATGTAATAAGCAATTTTTTCATCTTCCACAAGATTTGTCTTAAGTAGTAAATGTACAAGATCTCTAAATGGACCGAGATAAACTTTTACTGATTATTATACAAAACAGATCACAACAACATATCAATTTTAATAGTTACATTAATTTATCAAGGCTAAAAATATATCAATATATATATTCTCCAACCATGACTTTTGAATGGTATTTATAATCTATAAAGATTTAACAATTACCAATGGTAATTACTAAAAAGATGTATTTACAACCGTTTACCAGAAGAAACAGATGGCCAAAAAATGCTGAAAGGACACAGTGATAATAAGGTTAAGGTTCTTTTCCCTTGATTTAACACAAATTCTTACCCGAAATTAATTTTATTTTCCCTTCTTTATCAAAACTTAGCCTTGCAAACATTTTGTAACAATGAAATCAAAGAAAACAAACTATTATTGCTCATAATGAAAAAACAAATCTTGTAGCACATAAAACTGGGTGTAATGACTTGAGTTACAATTTGTTAGAAACCATATATACAAAGTATGAAACAGACCATCTGTTAGACATAAAAGTAAACAAGCACTCTACATGAAAAAAAAAGCGTCATTAACATTTAACGGTATTAATTTGTGGCAATCTGAAGTGTAGCAAATATACATCCCCCGTTATAAAGCAGCTTTTAGATCTGCATTGTTCATTCTAACTCTCCTGTCTTGATATATATATAGAGAGAGATGGTAGAGTGTCTAAGTACACTTTTAATTACACCCATTACCCACATGTGTGCAAGCCACACTAAAATATCTTAACCAGTAATATGGTCAACATGTTCAAAATCTGATATTTTTGCATGCTGTAAGGTGTAAACTTTTCCAAGAGGCAAAACAATATAGCAATTATATTCAGGTAGCCTTTAGGAAAACAAAAACCTATGTGTTTAAAATGTTATAATGTGTACCATTAGTCCACGACGAGACTTCAATACAGCACGATGATTAATTCTTAATATTACACCTGAGTTAA
Organism: Saccostrea cuccullata; assembly: GCF_032062105.1. Taxonomy (NCBI): domain Eukaryota; kingdom Metazoa; phylum Mollusca; class Bivalvia; order Ostreida; family Ostreidae; genus Saccostrea; species Saccostrea cuccullata. The sequence continues at coordinate 153,650 of NW_026925523.1, read as the reverse complement.
TATTCCATATTGGTAATGATTAGGGTTTCGGTTTTCACATGTACCCTTTGCCCAAATAATGGTATCCTCTCACACACATATAAACCATGAATGACAAAATTGTCTGGAAGGGGAGAAACCTTAAACATGTTGCATGATGTAAAAACATCAAAAAAGAGATTTCATTCTCCCAAGTTCTTTATGAACCAAGATTCGCATTTCCTTTAAGAAATCCTATCGACATATCCTTCAACAAAGTCATTAAAAAACTGCTTCATATTTTACAAAGAAAGAAAGTGTATTTTTTTCCCTAAAACAAAAACTTATATTGAAAGGGGGGAAAAAATTCAAATTTCTACAGTCACATTTGACAAACTATACAACACATACCTATAGACATGAAAGAGAAACTCAATCTTAACCTTTCTATGCGAAGTCTCTAATGACATTTTCTTTCATTAAAAATAAGCTGAACTTGATCTTCGAATTAAACTTTTTAACCAAGTGAAGGCCCGAAGTTAAAAGACTTTTAATAATTGTATAATGTGTCTATTTAATGAAAGGCCACTGTCCCCTTTTGTGTTCGCTGACAATCGCATCTTTTTCTACTGACTTGATATTCCAACGTATCTGATCAAAATTAAAAGACCACTAAGATGTGCTCCAACAACTTCATTAAAAGACAATGATCTACAGGCCAAAGATGTTTTTCTCCCCGTACACAATGCAATTGTAAATCTACATCTAAAATTGAAAAAGAAAAACTACTCTTTACAAAAAACACAAATATATAGACCTTCAATTTTCGTAACCTCTTTTTATAATATAACGTTTCTTAAGTTACTGCACTTCCAATTTTAAGACTATAGCTGTGTATTGTTGATTCCATTTTGACCAAAAATCAATACCAGTGAGCAAAATAAGAAAATAACAAAATAGTATGCAATACTAATTTTGTCTTTCTTCTAAAACTATATAAAACAAATTTACGTTTTATTTGAATACATTGTGCAAAATTACACCAGCTTGTGAATTTTATGGCCATTTTCATCACATTCACTTGTATCTCCCTGATGACTGGTTTGATTTTGTCCTCCGATATCTTGAAGACTGTATCATTACATTCAAACTAAAAAAAATTCCTGTGCCTATAAAAAACTGAAATATACAGCATCATATCAAGCCTAATTAATTACTTACAGCTGGGTCAGGTTTCTTAATCCTTTAAAATCATCTTTAGACAAGGAGGAGATACCATTGTTCTGCAACTCCCTGTAAAAAACAAGTAATGTGCATTATATGTGTTAGTTTTGAAATCATAACAATTAAACGCTCTTCAAAACTAATGAATGATATAAATATTTTTATCCAAGTTAAAACATTTCTTCATCATCAATATTCTGTCATTACTTTTACAATAAATGTAAACATTTAACCAAAATCACAATTAGATTTTGCGTAGCAATGCAAAAGATTTTCATTTTAATTCAGAATCTTATTGGAGAGCAATCTATGACCATTTAGTAAACTGTACTCTTTATTCATGGTTTTAAGAGTCCTTGACAAATAAGTGCTGATCTTAATAGTACGCTTCAAGCAGGAATTAGTCCTTGTTTCAAGTGAGAACAATTTCCTGAAATTTTTGATCGCGTGTAGTGTTTTATTTCCTTGTAATCTCCTGGTAACATCACAATGTGTTGGAATGGTTTATACGAATTTCGAACATCAAAATATATGCCTTGTCACTTACCTCTTCAGATCAATTAAAATTGAAGCAAATATTAATTGCATCAACACCACTCATTATTCATAATCAGAAGAAACACCGCATTATTGCAAATTGCTGGTCTATAAACGTTTCCTAAAGAAATGTTTTATAATGGATTTGTTGAAAACTTTTTAATTGATATTTTCTTCAGAGTAAAAACCCTTTCAATACCCCAATTTAATTGTTCGCAAAGATGTGTCCCTGAGAAAACCAATATTCTTTTGAATTAAAATTTCACTCTGCAAACACAAAGCAATTCTTTCTTTTGGACGTTACTTTGAAACGGTTGTGTAAATAACTCAGCTGGTCTTCACTGCATTAGAAGACGTGGTCTAAGTAAACAAAACCACTTTACATTGGCCAAGAGAAGATAACCCAGAACCAAATCGTCAGGTAGTTCTGAAACTTTACACAACTTTTTCTAGAATAGATTGCCTTAAACTTTACGGAGGAAGATCTAATATTGCCTGAAGAAATTCAATTTTTTAAACAGAAAGAAGTTACCATCCAATTTCTACTCATAATGGTTATGTGTGTCAGAAAAGGAGGTCAATACTTACAATCGCGTTGTCCAAACTGGGAAAATGAGGTCTTTGGGAACATTTATTAGACCTTGTCGAGAACAATCTACAAGGTTTCCTAAGCAATTACAATACGTCGGACATTGTAGCTGCACGCCAATTGTTCCACTAAAACACATCAAATTCCATATAACAAAAGCAGCGAATACATAAACAGCGGCCGCCATTTTGGCAGACCCATGGACTGAAGACGTTTTGGATTTTCACCCAAAATGCATTTACACACAATTAACGATTAATCGTTCCGCACGGATGAAATAAAGACATTCTGCTCTTTCGTTTGCTTCAAGTTTCCTGGTCAATCGATGTCCATTTTGTATGAATAACGATTAGCACTTTGCACTCTGTACAAGTTCTGTGTAGTTCGAGATCTCACGAATGTTTTACATCGCCTCCGAAGTCTAGAGAGTCAATACATACCGCAACTTGTAACGAGACATTTGATTGGTCGGTATAATCACGTGCGTGTTAATTTAACACCCCTTGGCTTGAAAGGTGTCAAAAGTGTGTGTATTATGGAAATTGGTGTCAATCAAATCATTTAATTGATAATTTACACCAAACGCTTCAAATTATGATAGCACTTCGTCATATATAGTTTTGTATCGCATAATCAAAAGATTTACCAAAAGAAGTAAGATCTACATACATGTACCATTTTTATCTCATTTTGAGACATATCTTACTTGAAGTGGAAAAAAGTTAAAAGTGAGAGAATTTACTTTTGGCCTGTTAGAATCAACTTCTGGTTTTAAAAAATATCATGTCTTTGCGTAAAAAAAAAATCCAATTCAGTTACACCATGTTAAAATCAATTATAATGAGCATCCAACTCGATTTAAAGTCTTAAAGCGTGAAAAAATAAAGAAGGAACAAAAAAAAAAAGTAAAATTAAAAACTAATTGAAAATTAAAATTCATGTTTAATTGAAATGAAATCGAAGGAGGGAAGGGGCGCTGTGAGGCGATAATTCTATGAGCTGAAATAACGAATTCATTTAAAATATTTCCTTTAACGACCCAAGCTACTTGTGGATTTGAACTTTTTGTTGAATGGCGACAATTGCTTTCTTTCTTCCTTCCCCTGCTCAGATCTTTTCATATTCAAGTGTAGTTACCCCGGCGATGCCCAATCGTTGTCTAACAATTTTAGGCAAGTGTTCTCCTAACACTGTCAAGCTTTACGTGTCTACTCAGAAACATTCCTTATTTCAAGAAACATATTTTATATAGAAGTTTTTAATGTTTTCCTCTAGTTGATTTTGAACTTAAAGTAAATATACTGAGAAGCAATGAACGAGAATAAGACATTTTGAAGAAAGAGAAAAATAAATGGCGACGTTCTTGACACGTCATAGAGAGGAATGAAATTGATTCTGACACATCGAGAATTGGACTCAACACAAGTGATTTTCTCGACGGTTTAATTAAAACTTCGTTAAGGGTATTTACAAAGCTTAATGAGAAAATTACCTCAAATAACTCAACTTCTGTGTATTTATTGCAAATTAGAAAGATAATTTAAAGAAATTAGATAAACAAACTCAATTTCTTCTGTTTTTACAACCTGTTTATTATCGACAAGTTTTTAATTTCGGCAATAGAAGCTAGCTACAACTCTTTATCGATTTTTTTTCAGTTCCCATGTCCATTTTATACTTTATGCTGTTGAAATGACATATATACTTTGAACTATAATTTAAATGGTTTTAAACATTAAAAACAATAAAAATTTTGCAAAATATGATTTATACAAAAAAAAAAAATAATAATAATAAATAAAAAAAAAAATAAAATGCTTTAAATAAGTTCAACTTTAGTAATGTTCACTTTTCCTTTTTGCAACAGTTATTTTTATTTTTTCATCGACTTTGATACAGCATCTATATATAAGAGTAAATAATCAAGCGATTGACATACAATCATGCCTACATTTTTTTTTCAAAACAAGATTTTGATTTTGTTTTTGGAGAGAGAGAGGGGGGGGAGAGAGAGAAAGCAAAAGAATGAAGCGTACAAACACGTGGTGATAGATAAAGTTACATTTCTCCGTCGAAGCGGGAAGCATAAATTTTAGTAACCAAGACAACATGTCACGTGTTTTATACGGCGCGTAACTCCAGAAGCTTGAAGTCAGGGGCTTGTATATTACACCAGAGTAGAAAATGTCCGTTACAGAAGTTGAACGTCTAAATATACGCCATTTGTATGCAACAGACGGTGGTTGTTTGGATTTTTTTCGTGACATCTACTTTTTACGTTCTATGATATGGGTGTATCAGATTCAGCTGACTGAAAGACCATCATTTCTAAAACATAGAGTTATCTCTGGGCCAGCTGTTATATAGATATTTTTACCATGATAAACCAGAAAATTTAATAAAATGTTTTTATTATGCCTATTATATTTGAACTTAATTACATAACGATTCGAAATTGATATGTGGGATGCATGTACGTCCTTTTCTGAACTTAGTTTGGCCTGCAAGTGATGAAGCATTTCGATTCAAAAAAAAAAAAATGGCGGGGTTGGGGATCGATGAAAGGTTGTAACTTATCAATGTAAAATCAAGCTTTATTAATATCTTCATTATGCCTAATGTTATTCCGGTATTTTAAAGCAATTGTTAATATGATTCAAAGATAATACCAGCAATTTCTGACAGAAGTTGCCGCTTCAGGTATATGTTAAATGCAAGCAATGTAGTTGTCATTTTATTTATTTATATTTTTTAAGGCGGGGGGGGGGGGTATATTGAGAGGTGATGCAAACAGGAAACACAATAGATCACAGAAGGAAAAATAGTTATTCGTGGTTGATATATATTTAGATATCATGCCCAGGTCTTTTCAGATATTTGCATTCCAAATTGTATTTATCTTCGTCTTGATAAATATTCCATTTCATTACAAAAAGAATGAGGCTAGGTTATCAAGGGTTTGACACTACAAAACGTTCAATTAAATTTCAACATTTTATCAATAGTAGTTGTTTGTTTCTAATTTATTTTTCAGTTTGTCATGGTCTCAAATAGTTTCATCCCACGGGAGGACCAGATGTTCGGAATTTATATGCTCCCTCTAAGGTGTTTCTAAAGTAGAAAGAAAAATAGAAAACTGTTGGCTCAGATGTTAGCTTTGGAAGTACTTTAAAAAGTGCAGCATCACATTTATATCGAGAATGATGTATTTTCTCACACTTAAGATTTGCAGATGTGCATCCCGGATTTTGTCAACCCTTTCGATCTGATTCTAAAAGAGGAACCCACACCTGTCAATAAAAATTAAAAGAAAATTTCTAATTTGTCTTTCGAGAGTTTTTGCATCATATATTAGGTTTAGCATTACACGCTTTATTTACTTAGGTATTTAATATTAACCCTGCCAAACAGATGTTGCAAGCTTTGAGGATATTAATATTTTAAATAAGAAATTTGATACACCCCACGGTATACATTAACCCCCTTGTCATGAGAGCCAATGAAATTCAAAGGTTAAGATGGCAAATACATCATCACTACCTTGTTAATTCAACAAATAATAATGTATTTATGTACATACAAGCAACATAATGGTACGTCATGCAACATTAAGGATTATGGAAAGGCAATATAGTACCAGGGTGTGATTGGTCTAAGGTTTGGAAGGGTCACCCCTCAATTCAACCACACTTCCTTTCCACTGGTTCGATCTTTAAAAAAAAAAAGAACAATGCATAGTTTCATTTTTTCGAACTAATAAAGTAATTTTAATTTATATTGTTTCAGTTTTTTCGTTTTATTCTGCATGGGGAGTTTGATCACGCACTAACAATTTCTAAAAGGAGACAAGCTTTAACAAAGAAGTTGATAAAACACGAATATCAGCAATCTTGTTTAAGTCATCATTTTGCAAGTTTCGTGGTCGATACAATGGCCTTGTAACAAACATATGCGAAGAAAAGGTATTATCAGAAGGAATACACATGGGAAAATGTAAGCAATATAGCTCTACCAAATCAAAAGTTACGGGCAAAAATATTGAAGGTTTTGCGGACAAACAAACAGCTAGATGGACAGGATAATACTATTTATTACCGAATCTTCGGTTATGAGGGCAATAAAATCAACTTTTGATATAATTTAGAAAAAGAAACTAAAAATCTATGTCTACTCAGACAGAGTTATCGTTCCTTTTCTGGATTTTCTCAAAAATTTGGTATTTCAAGACCATTACATTCACCACATACCTTGTCATTTCATATTAGTAACACTAAAAAGAACAGTTCAGAATTCAGCAAATACTCAGAGATGTCGAATAAAAACCATACTCTGCAATGGAACTCCGAAGAGTCTACTTTTGTCCCCAGCTTTCAATGAAACAGAAGGTGAGGATATTAGTTTTAGTCTGTCTGTCTGGCCGTCCGTCCGCCGCTGTTCCTCTGTATTTCTGTTTGTCTGGAACAGTTTCGTTTTCCGATATCTCTAGAAGGCTTTTGGGCTTTTGCAGTATAATTTTATACCATATGCCAATTCTCTTAGGCCTAAGGAAGATTCAATCGATTTAGAGGTGAAAAGGTCAAAGGTCAAGGTCATAATTTCATAGAATCTGTATGTATGAAAAACTTTCATTTCCGGGCGATATCTCGGGAAGATTTTGAATTTTTGCAATTAAATTTTATACAATAACTCCCTACCGCCCGCCTTTTTCAAAATGTCCCCCTCTAACCCCCCCCCCCCTCCCGATCCGCGCATGCTCTTCTTTTTACCTTCAGCGGGGGACATCGCTTCTTAGATTTTTTTTACATTAAGGAAACTTGGATACACTTTGCTAGAATAGCACCTAGTGAATGCATGATGTAGGGGGAAAAAAGAAGAAAATCCTGAATCCAGATAAATTAACGTTGAACTCGACCTCCACACCTGTATAAAATCTCATCGCATTGTTATCCCAGAAAAAAACCGTCATCTCACACATGGTTGTCATTTCCTTTGCCCACCCGCCTCATTAAAAATCTTTCAGATTTTTCTAAGACATCCAATTTTTTTTCTTAAAAAAAAATAGTCAACATATGGTCTACACGTGTTTTGGCAGACCTAGAAAATCGTTCTTGGAGAGGTGAAAGAAGAGATTAGCGATATAGGGAGAAGAACACACATAAAAAGTGTGAAAAACGGGAAACAAACCGTCGTCTTCATTTTTTTCTTTAAAGAAAATCTCGCCTTAAATCACCTTTACACAAGACTGTCTGTCATTGCTAGTTGTATGGTGTCAATACGTTATACTCGAATCATGCTTTATCACTGAGTCAATACCTAATACAGAAGGGGACATGTCATTTTGATACAACCGAACTGTCGGCCCCATAGGACCCCCGTGTTCGCAAACAAAAACCAGAACACCTGAGAGAATTAAAAATCAAACCATTTATTAAATCCCGAACGTGCCGAGTAACATCTTTCTCATCCTGCGTCCCACAGCCCTCCCAAACTATACCCTTTTTCCTCCTTCCCAATATGACAAGATATACCCCCTCCCGATGTGGCTAACGATCAAAGTAAAAAGGAAGGATTGTCCTACCTTATGAAAAATAGTTACATTTTATTTTTAGATATATCGGTAGAAAATCTACCTATGCATCGTTTAAGCATTAAGAATTATGGCGGTATTTATCACGAGGGCAAATAAACCCGTCATATTGATCGGAGTTCTAAGCCGCAATAGGCGACGATTGGGGAAGCTCGTTGCTACCCTAGGTGTTGGAATATAGTGAAGGGTCAAATTCAAAGTGGCCAGAGTTTTTCAAAAGCAAATAAAACGTAAAAATGAGATTGTAAGATAGGGCCATGGTTTAAAAACATTTTCTTAAACTATTTAACATATTTGTTATCCGCACATTCTTCTATTTGCAGAAGATTTGTTCATACTAAGTTTCTGATAAATTTCATATGGATTCTCTCTGAAAAAAACGATACATTACTTCAAAACCAAACTTTATGGAAATAATACTAAGTTTACATATTTATCTTTAACATTTTGTTTAGATTTGCTAAGACAGAGGTTCCCGATAATTAACCATAATTTATTGATTTAAATTGATTGCACCTTTGATTAAGCTGTTTTTTTAATGGCCGTGCTGTATCAGATATCATTCTTGAGTATAATATATTTATTTGTTCATATATCGAAATAATTGAAATGTTTTAAACAGTCTGATGTAAAGTACAAATGATAAGGGAAAGAATAGGATTGATAAAAACAAAAACTAAAAAAACTGAAAAAACACAAAACTATATTCAAATTTCAATTGACTTCCGACTTTAAAAAATCAAAGATCCCAGAACGGAAGCGCCTGGAAATGATTTTTTTTTTAACGTTTAATTTTTTTAACGGATATATCTGCAGCCAGATCTGTTCCTTTCAAAATCAGAATCTAGATTTTTAATTGTATACAGCCAGGTGCATTAATGTATTTCAGTTTCATTTACAACAAGACAGGTGATATGAAATAGATGAGAAAATCATTAATATATTCGTCCTACATATTACATTTATGGCAATATTCTGTCGCATTATTCTGAAAGTCACCTTTGTCAAGAGGAGAAAGTTAACGTATACGTTGCGCATGTGTGTATTGCCCCCAAACACACGAAAAAATGCATTTTTTGAAAGGAGATGGGGGCTACATACATGTAGTGTCACGTCTAAAAACGACGAGGGCTTATTCCCATAAGACTTGACCATTAGCTCTTAAATTTGGTCATGGTGTTTCTCAATGATATTCAAAGAAGTATAGCATTCGAGAACGTTGCAAGGCTTCGTAGTAAATAGACTGTTTTAAATGTAATAACAAAAAAATTCTTCCCTATATACTCATACAAGTATTTATTCCTTATATTCATCTATATATTTTTGATACTATTCTCTGAAGAATTTTATTTTTTTCCTCTTATTTCTTATTCTGTTGTCTTCTACTAGTATATTTGCCATTTGAATTGTTATAATACTTTTGTTATCATTTTGAAATATATGTACATTTTATACATGTATCGGGTATATTGTTCACTTACCATTAAAATGAATCAACAGCATTCAGGATTTACACTTTTTCTTTAAAAATATATACTAATTCAAACTGAGTAAACATGTACATAGTTTTTTTTTAAATAAGTAAAAGCAATAATATAAAAATACTTATTTCAAAAGGAAGAAAATGTGTTTGTGAATCACTGATGTCCATTTATGACATGCAGCTTATGGTCAAGATTTTTTGTTTTAAGTTATAGGTTTAGGTCTAAATTTCAAGGTCATGAGTTCAAAGTTGTTTGTACCAAAGTTAGGTTTTGACAAAAGAAATACACACGTATATGAAATATTGAAGCTATAGTCTCAGTCAATCAAAAGTAATGGACAGAGGTTGAGTTTTTGTGGAGAAACGGACAGACTGACGGATAAAGCAAAAATTATATGCCCCGAATCTGTTGATTTAGGGTTCCTAAAACATGAATGTTTTGAAAAAGGAATACATGTAGTTATCAAATGAGTGACAATACTTTATTTAATTCCTAACGATGTCCTGAGTGATGTTGTCCTGTTACATTTGTAGCATTTAAAATTTCAGTAGTTAGTCTGATAATAATAAATATGAGAAGAATTATTCATTCTTATTACACATTTTACTCTCCAGAAATAAATATCCATTTTTGATGCACATTTGCGGAAAATAAAATGTTATAACAAGCTAGATTTCTTTCCCACCAAGTACAATACGAATAGATTTCACCCATTTATATAAGAAAAATAAAAATCTGAATTCGATTACAATGTGAAAAATCTTCACTATTTCTACTATCATTTAGAGTACATATGGTGAAATTTTATGAAGATTCTAATAAAGTGTGGCATAATAGGAATTCTCCCGTAAAATCCTCTTTAAAATTATATTCGTATATTTTATTTCAGTTTATTATGGTAAATTACGAACTGGAAAATAACATTCCTGTTGGCCTAAAAAATTCTTAAAAGGCCAAGAAAATGTCCTTTTTGTTATTTATCTAATGATAACACTCCTAATTTAGAATTAATGAATATTTATCTGTAATATATAAAAAAAAAAATCCGCCAGATATTTTTAATATTACATAATATTGGATATAAACGTACATTTTAAGTTAGATGATGTTCAGAGAGCATTTATAATCACTCAGAATGAAAAGAATAACTCACTAAAACATATTTGAAATTTTATCTTTTTATCGAAAGTTACATCCACTTGTAGTTTCAACTTATGCTTGAATAGATTTATTTGAGAGAGAGAGAGAGAGAGAGAGAGAGAGAGAGAGAGAGAGAGAGAGAGAGAGAGAGACAGAGAGAGAGAGAGAATGTACAAGTAAACATATGTATACATATATATTATGGGATTCTCTATATTGCGAAGTTGAAAGATCTTGAACGAACCGATAATTTCTAAATGAAGAATACTACCGATATGTCATATTGTAATTTTTGAATTTACTACCACCCGGTAAATTCAAACATTATAATTTGACAGATATTATGGATATGCCTGGCACTAAACTAAACTTATATTTTTTTATGCATAGATATATCTCTTTTTTTAATTGCATTGATAAGTTTAAGTCTCTTTACAATTGACAAGATGGAACTTTCTGAAGAAAACATCACCGGAAAATTCAGATAACTTGAGTGTATAAAGCTGTAATAATCCAATCGACTAAGGCACACCAATGGCGAGTTATTTGAATATATTAACTTACATTATATACCCTGGCATGCTTTGATCAATTGTGAAACCTTGGAATACACCTGAGAAAATAAATTTCGGAGATTAAGGATGCCGAGCTACAAGACAGTGTGAATTAAAGTGGGATAATGTATTGCTGTAGTTCTATTGTTAATCTTAGGGGGAGCTTATGCAATTTGCAGGAAAATAAAGTAATTTAATTTGCTCCTTATTCTATTTGTGAAATTGGAATGTTGATCAATTATTGTTATATCACTGTTATTTGAGAGAGAGAGAGAGAGAGAGAGAGAGAGAGAGAGAGAGAGAGAGAGAGAGAGAGAGAGATTTGTCATGATTTTTAAAAGTTTTTGATACAAATTGTCGATTTAAAATGTTCTTCCATTTTATTAGTCTTAATCAGCAATTAATGTTTACTTTCATCCTATCACACGCCTGAGAACTTCTCATTTATTATTTTTAAAAACCATGCATAAGATATGCATTTTTAAAGACAAATATAATTTTTATGATAAGCATTTCGAAATGAAAAGAATGAGAATTTAATGCTAATTATTAGATTATTACCTACATCGAAGTTACTTTTAAATGTTTTCACATTTTAACTATAGTTCATTTTACTATGGTCAATTTGAAGTTGATAATAAGAAAAAAATCATTATGATATATTAAAGATCTTGCCACTATATTATATGTAAATGAAATATAGTAATATTTTTTAATGTCTAATGATAAAATTAGCTGCCCGCTTAAGAATGTTTTATGCAATAGAGTGATCTTTTCTTGAAAATAAAAAAAAAGATAAATTCAAAAACTACGATTTACCAATTTTTAATCAATTCAAGCACTTTTAAAATTATATTAAGCCAGAATAGATTACTTGAGGGCTAAATTTGCATGTATTTTCACTTTCTCTGTTTATCAGGCGACTCCTCTTAAACATTTTCCTTGAGTAAATATATAAGTTTGTACTCTATGGATAATTTCAGCATTTACAAGCTTAATCTGTTATATTTTTACCCTGAAAAAAAAAATAGATCGAGTGGATAACAAAATTTGTTTGAATTTCTTAAAATTGAATTTCCATGTATAGTGACCAAGAAAATCACAAGCATTCCGTTCTTTCATTGAAAAAAGAATATCCCCATACTCAGTATAATACTTTTTAATTATAAGAAGGTGATAATACGTTATTATAAGAGTATGATGATATTTTAATCATTAAAGAGGTGGATTAATTATAAAACGTCATGTGATTAGAACGAACAATTGAGTACTAGTATTTCATGATATGAACTGCTTTCTTTCAAATTATATGTACAAACAATAGAAAACCACATCGGAGTCGTACAAAGCGAGGATAATGCCCCTATCTGAGGAAACATTTTTCAATTCTGAAAAGTTTTATTTTTCAAAAATTGTACGATCAATCAAATCTTTTACACATTTGCTTCTTTTATTTCATTAAGGTGAAATATCCCTCTACTCCAAATTTCACCATTTTTTTTTTAATTACTTTGATTTTCATCAAGAACATTATCATTAGATTCAAATGGAAAATAATTTTACAGTATGAAGTGTTGCTTAATTTTTCAGAAATGAATATCATGTCTAATCATGAAGTGAAGAAACTTAGATATGGTCAATATAAAGATCAATAATTTGTTATCTCACAATAAAATTATATTTATGAGGTATATATGAAAATAATATTTACCATCATACCTATCTAAATCTCACTAGAAAACACAATGAAGCGTTGCTTTTTAAATCAGAATATCGAATTGTTTCCTGTGGTTGTAAAATAATATGCATTCAACTACAAGAGTTATCCTTCCATTATCGCCCTTGAAAATATTTTCAGTGAAACAAAATATTAATTAAATGTTTATAATAATTCTGCATCTGAAATTTCTGCAACAATTAAAAGACTTATACGTTAAGAGTTAGAAATACCTCAATTTACACAGTTTGAAGGAACTCAGAATAAATGTTTTATGTAAACTATTACAAATAATTAATGAAAATACTGCCAATAGAAACTAGAAATTAGCATCTGTACGATAGTGTAGGGTTGATCGATTTAATTAATTACAGTGGTGTTTATCGGGGTACATAGTTTTGCCCTGTCTGCCCGTCTGTCTATCTTGCTGTGTGTTTGTCAGCAAAAACTTTTGAGTGAGTGGAGCTATGGCTATCATATATCACAGGTGTATTCCTCCTGACAACACTTTTTATCTAGTAACACCAAATTTGACCTTGACCTTGGAATTCGACCCGTATAAACCAAGAATTTAAGAACTTTAACCATAGCCATAACTTTTGAATACATGTAGTTGGGCTACGGCTTTCATACTTCACGTGTACTCATTGTGACAAGACCTTTCATTGGGTATAAAAATATTTGACCCTTTGACCTTGACCTTAAGGATTGACCCTATTTTAAAAAAGAAAAACTTCAACCTTGACCATTACTTTTGAACCATTAGTATTAGGGTTTTAATATTTCACACGTGTATTTCTTGTGAAAAGACCTTCTTCAGATACCAACAATTTTGACCTTTTTACCTTGGTTTGACACACTTAAAATAACTTCAACCTTGACTATAATTTTTGAACCGTTAATACTAGGGCTCTCATATTTGACAGGTGAATTTCTTGTGAGAAAACGATCGCCCGAAATTACGACGAAATGTAGAGGTAATGTTTTTTTTTCTTTTTATGCCCCCATAATGGAAGATTCAGGGGTATATAGTTGTAGTCGTGTCCGTTCGTCCGTCTGTCTGTCTAGCTGTCTGTCCAACTGTTTGTCTGTCCGCAAAAACTTTAACCTTGCCCATAACTTTTGATTTAGTGGAGCTATGACTTTCATATTTCACATGGGTATTCCTTGTGACAAGACCTTTCTTTGAATACCACCAAATTTGACCTTATGATCTTGACCTTTGAGTTTGACCGACTTTTCCAAAAAAAATTCCGAACATTTACTTTGGCCATAACTTTTGAACGGTATATACTAGGACTTTCAAATTCACATATGTACTTTTTGTGGCAAGACGTTTCATTGGATACCAACAACTTTGACCTTTTGACCTTGACCTTGGAGATTTCTGTACTTATGAAAAAAATTAACCATGGCCATAACTTTTGAAAGGTAAGAGCTAGGGCTTTCATACTTCACATTATGTAAATTTTGTTAGAAGCCCTTTTCATTGGATACCAAGAACTTTGGAGTTTGACCTCATTTTAAAAACAAACCTTGACCATAACTTTTAACCGCTTCATTTAAGGAATAACTGTCTGATTTTTCGATTTCATGATGTGATCAATCGATTGACTTGCGTGATAATTTCCATAAACGCTCGTTTAGAGCTAATGGCAATTTTGGACAGGTAAGAGAAGCACCCATTCGAACGCTCCCCAAAACTCACCATCAGGCGTAAGATTGAACTCGTCATACAGCCACTACGTGTCATTGGTATGTACCAGTATACATTATGGAAAACAAAGCTGAATCATAAAAGTTCAATATAGAATAGGTTCAGACTCAAAGTTTTCGAGACTTAAAATTGAATTTACCCTAACTTCTCTATCAATTAAACGTTAGTGTAGGAGGAAGACTTAACGCATTGATACTCAAAAATCATTTTCTCCCCTCTAAACATATAAAACTGTCAAACTTCAAATAACAATTTTCGGTCATCCAATAAGATAAATGAATCAAACGTACTAATGATTACATTACTAAAAGTAAAAACATAATTTTCGAAGAATATAACTTTTCTGTGAATTTATAGACAAATTATGTATTGTTTCGGAGCGGGAGATTCTCCTCGCCTTGTCCCCCGTTTTTCTTGCGTATTAAAATTTACACACACCCCCTCCCAAGAAAAATAATATGATTGATATGATGTAAAAATATGTTTTCTTGCCGAGAAATTTTATTTAAAAAAAAATGTATTAATACCACTGTTTTGGTGGTAAACCATTATTCTAGATATTTGGAAAAATTGGTCAAATATCAGACTTCGATATATTATATTAGCCGTGACTCAGAGTTTTACAATATGAATTGCAATATATACGACCATGCAATATAACAGTCTCAATTCAATGTGACAAACACTTGAAAAAGAAGTGGAAAGCAAAAGCAAATACGAAAAACACGTCCCTCCCCGTACAGGAAATTAAAATCAGTCATTAAACAGGGGCAGAATGTCAATTACCTCCTCTATATCCTTTATTTCTTCAATTCTTTGGGTTTTAAAACCTGTTTGATTTTTTTTTTATCCGAAAACTTTTAACACCTTTTTGGCATAATCTGGTTTCATAAATTGCATCTGTCATGGATTTTGCCAAAAGTATGGGTAAACTTTCGATCTTTTGATTTCCAAGTGAGATCAACATTCATAAACAAGTATAGATTTGTATGTACCATAAAACCAATGGTGGTTTCGGGGGGGGGGGGGGGGGCTGGAGAATGGATATAGTCACTGTGTTTATATCAATTTCTAAGTCGGCTGTAACACCCACTTCAAAAATAACTAAACCAAAATGTAAACTTATACAGAAAATGAATGATAAAAAAATAAAAGTATTTCCTCGGCCCATTATTTGCAGCTGTAAAGATCACGTGGTCTCATCGTATTTCTACTTAGAAGTTATAACGTCTTAATTACGAAATCCGGATCTTGTAAGCGCAGATCCACATTTTGTTTGTCATAGAAATTCATATAATGAATACAAAAATAACAATGGCATGCAAGTCATTCTGAAGTTTGAGAAATTCAAGAAAAGTTTGTATTCAATTGCAATTCTCCGTTTCCCAATTACCATTTTAAGTACTGAAAATCGTGTAGTGTTTCTCGGCAAATGACATGAGAACGAGATTTATTAGATACCCGTTAAGAAAGATTTTTAGTATATATCTTTATTTCACTGAAACAGAATATTTGCCCGAACATTATACATTGACAAGATACAAACAAGATGCCAAAAACGGTTGTATGGCAAAAACAGTCCATAAATTTAATTTTACAGATCAAGTGCTAGATTCTATTTCATTTTCACTTCAACAACCAATTTCAAAATGATATAATTTATTTCTAAACCCCGTAGGAAGATCGTGTATCTTACATAAGAGTTCATCGAATTCGGTGTTAATTCACAAAAATGTATAATCTGCACAGGTGCAAAAGACGCTTTTATGAATGTATTTTTATAAAGTGGGTATAAGTGTTACAACCACCTTGATTTAATAACTACCCCTTGCTACGATCGTATGACGTGACCAAACCCCATACCTCACCGTGGCATTAGAGATTAGAAGATTTCAGGTTGAGAATTATTTCACCAGATTTTAAAGGATATATATTTTTGAATTATTTACAAGTGAATAACTTGCCTATAAAACATTTTTTTTCTAGTTTTAATTTGGACACTTCAGCTTATTACTTTCATTCTGTTCTCATTTACTTTTACCACTTTAGGTCTATGCTTTTATGCAGGTGCATTTGTATAACCTTGATTAAAGACATAATGCTTAAAGATGCATATGTACATAGTTTGAAAAAAAAATCTTTACAAGTTTTTTTCATGTTTAAAAACATATTATTCATAGATTTAAATTAACTTATCAAACCAGCTTAATTTATTTCATCATAATCCCAAAATCTTGACTTTTATATCGATACAAAGGAAAAGAACTTGTAACTACTGATCCTTTTTGTTAAGCAATAAAATATGGTAAAGTCATACACTAAAAGTCAATGGAAAAAAAGAAAAAAAACCTATTCCAAATTTCGTTAAGATGAATACTAATTTGCTTTATTTGACCAAAAAACAAGTTAATTTTTGGAATCTTAAATCTACAGTGGCTGCAACGTTATTGTTGACAACTTACACGAACGATCACGCACGTTACACGAACGATTCTACGCGATTGGTTTGTCAGTAATAACGTTGCAGCCACTGTACATATATACAAGATATAAAACTTTCAAAACTATACATCCCCTAGATTTTAGGTATCGTACATATCTACATGTATATACAAATGACCTTTTCAGAAAATTAAACATTCCAATGTTGAAATCCATTTTTATCCCCCCCCCCCTTAATTCTTTGTTTAAAATCAAATTTTCGACATTTACAAAGAATAAATTCTGAACTTCTTTTGTCCATTGTTTTGTTTCCGAAATTTTCCCCCACTTGCAAAGCAGCAGGAAGTCATGGTGTCTGCAACTATTTTTCAATCAAAAGATTCATATAATTCTTAAACAATAAGAATTTTTCTGGATAATATGAGTTTTCAAAATGTATGGAGGGATTATATATTTAATTTTTATCCGCGTCTAACAAAACACTTTTTTGCTGTAAAACTTTTTTAAAAAAGATTTTCTATGCTAAAAAAATAAGCCCTACAGCTAGATTGAATCTTGGGAGAATATTTTTCTTAATAAATCTGAAATTAACGTCTTGACTTCATTGTCACGTCCTTATTTAGACATTCGTCAATTAGCACCTGAAAAACAGTCATAATGGTTCATCTTCTCAATGTCTTTTGTGTTCTGCTTATGAAAAACCTCTCCAATTAAAAATTTTACCAAAGACCTCCGTATTTATCAAATACTCAATTCCAGGGTCTCTCGTCCTTCGGTTTTGTCATGTTACGCACATACTCAGGGTTAGCTTTCAGCGATAGCTTTTGTCAATATTACCAGCTATTGAATTGCAGACAGTTGCAACGGGTTTTTTTGAAATTGATGAACAGAGAAACAAATTTAAAGTAAATATTGGGTAAAATCGACAGTTTCTTGTGAATCACTTGCACTTTGTAAGCGCTATACAAAAGCTGTGTCAATATTAAGTTTTTCTCCAGCCAAATTTTGCACCCAGTGGTATTTCTAACTTTCCAAAATGAGAAAAAACTCAACCCGTTCCCTAATTTAGATTTTAAGTCTTCGTTATAAATTAGATGATCTTTCAACAACATTTTTTTTCTTCTTCTGAACAATGTAATTAATCAAGGAGGTATAATTTTTGAAATATTTTGTTAATTGCCCTTATAACCTTTTTTTCTGTAAAATCTAATATAATTTAAAATGAACAAAATAAATGACATTTCTCTGTGATCAAATTACAGTTGCCTAATCAAAATTCACGGAGGAGAGAAAATATTTAAAAAAAATCAAATGTCAAACGAATTGTTAGGTTGTATTATGAGACAGCTCGGAGCCATTTCGTGAGCGCTATTTGTACATATCAAAAAACAGGCGCATGCGAAACTAATCTTGGTTTGCCTAAAATAATAAACAAGCCCCCTTTTCTCTCAGTATTTTTAAACACCTTGATCTAACACTCATGTAATTGATAAATAATTAATTTATATGATCGGGTTGAAGTCTACATCCTTTCCTAAAAAGATGATTCTGATGTCTTTTCTTAAAGGAAGCTTCACATCGCTCTCCCTCATTCATACCTATATATACAATGTACCCTGTCTCGTTTTGAATTTGTCTTTATAATATCAAATCCTACTTTTGTTTCTTTAATATTCTATAATCATTTCATTTTTATTACTTATAAACTTAATTATAGTTTATGGTCTAAACATATGGGAACGTTTTCTGTATTTATCCTTATTTATACTCATTGACAATATAACTCTGGTTTTAAATATCGCTGTTTTCTATCCGCCTTTCTGTTGATATTGTTTGCCAAGATTAGGCAAGATTGGAGCTTTTGTCAAACTTTACTGTTTTAAGCACTTTTATCAATAAAAACCCTCATATATATCCATGATCTTGATCCGAATTTTCTCCAAATCCGACACTTAACATACTCAAACATTTCACGTGGCGAAAAACAACAGTGTAAAGGATCAGAATCGAAAAATCTTAATTGAAACGTTCTAAATGAGACCACTTGAATCTAAATACCTATTGCTTTCACATAAAACATGTGGAAATACACGCTTTCGCATCCCAGGTGTGTTTATGTAATGGATTACCGATCGAACACTCGGAACAAAAGCCAGGGAACGTTTGACACCCAAGACAAACAGACAGACACACAAAGACAATAAGACATGTTTGACGCCCTGCTGCGCGGATAATGCGTATATATTTTGGTTCACTTTCCAGAAATCGATATATACCTACATTTTGCGCACATTTCAATACGTATCCGTAAGACTTCCCCTGAAGAGCTCAATAACTGAAACTGCATTATACGTATTGCCCTCCAGAAAAACAAACAAAAATTGTTTTCTTAACCTGTAAGTAATAAAAAGTGAGATTTTTTCTTTAATTTGAATATTAAAACACAACCATTTTTAGATCACCTTCCCAGAAACAACTCGAAGATGCTGATCAAATCAGTACCTGGCAACCATTTGTCTAGTTGTCCGTTTGTCACATAGAAAATTTCCAATTTCTCCATACCCACTCAGTAATTTCTTATAAATCTGAGCATAATCTTTGTGGGTGAAAGGGGCCCAAGTTTAAAAAAGAAGTATGTCCAATAAAAAGGAAATGATTAAAATTAAGGAAAAATCTGAGAAGTCCATAAAAATTAAAGTAATCTTCTCGAACACCAATGGGTGAGGAGAGACGTGAATGTATACTTTTAATGGCGTCATTGAATTGTTTCTTATTTTTGCGTATATCTGAATATTTTGTTCAAATTTGTCTACGAGGCTAGGTAGGAAGCACAATGATATAAAAAAAGTTACTTCAGTACGTATGAGTATTTGAATATCGCTTGAAAAGTGTCCAAGTAAGATTTCCGAATAGAGTGTTCAGATCTTCTGGTCCGATTCAAAAGAAATAAAACAAAAATCATTCAAATATTCTGTCAAATATATTTTCAACATAAATCAAACAAAA
Organism: Saccostrea cuccullata; assembly: GCF_032062105.1. NCBI lineage: Eukaryota > Metazoa > Mollusca > Bivalvia > Ostreida > Ostreidae > Saccostrea > Saccostrea cuccullata. The sequence goes on along the minus strand of NW_026925523.1, from coordinate 133,695 downwards.
TAAAAAAAGTATCCAACCCTTGGCAACAAAGTTTTTCATTGCACACAAGATTATAATTCAGAAGGTAGATTGTCCAAACACCTTTTCTGTATAAATTCCCTCATTGAGCGGTACTCGAAATATTTGATCGTGGACACGCCACTTAAAATAAAGTGTCCGATTGAGACCGTAAGAGGCTGTCCCGCGTGTGAAGTGGCCACATGTCTTGGCTAGTTATACCATAATTGAAAGGGACGAGGGTGCACTTGTTAAAAATTTCAAATTTCATGTATGTGGAAAAAATGCATATTTTACAAGTTGAATGTTTTTGTGTTTGGCCCAAACTCGTGTGAAAAAATATGAAGAAATAATATATTTTCCATATGGTGACATATATCACAGGAACATCAATTAAAACAGGGTACTTAAGTGTTTATCAAAGGTTTTTCTCGACATTGCACCTGAAGTTGATATAAACTATTTTCAACAAATTTCGATTGGTATAAAAAAAAAACAACTTGAACGGCAATACCCACACTTAATATTTAATGAGAAAAGTTCAAATAATTTGAAGAAAAAAAAATTCTATAACCAAGACCAAAGTTTTTCTTGTACAACAAGAGAAATCAAATTCTTGGAGAATGACACCTCATTTTAATTACCTGCTCGTTTAAAAAATACTGATATTCACGTAACAAGATGCTAATCAGCTACTTCACATTCGATAAGATTTTAAAATAAAAGCTTTAAAACGTTAATAAGAGTTAAGGCTTAAAAGGGGTAAAAAAAATATATAAAAGAACAGAAATCAATCGACAGGAGAGAATTCAATATAACGATATCCTGGCCTCACTCCAGAAGAAGCTATCGAAAATCCTTTAATCTCAATAGCTTGTCGATTTACAAGGCTTTGGCGTCGTTTTCGCACCTGGGTCGCGCAATGTCAACACACCGAGATTGAATTAATAAGACGTATTGTTCAAAAGATTCCAACTTTTAAAAGATTTAACAGCTCCTAATTCAATTTCTCAGTATTGAAATCTTATGTTGACATTAAGGATTCCTTTTAAGGTTTGGAAAAAAAGAATAATTCTTATTTCATTTATAGTGGACAGGGAGAAAAATGATTTGAAAGAAATTGAATTTGTTGAAAAACCAATTAAACTGGGTGTTGAGAATTTCGGATGAGTCGCCTTTGAGAAGATTAGAGATTGTTAAGCCGGCCTCGAAACACAGACACTTTAACACGTGTTCAAGATGCTCCCAATTAGCACTCAAGTACACCAAGAGTGCAAAGAGGAGCAACTCCACGATACAAAATTTAGAAGAAAAAAAGACACACAATAGAAAATTCTTAAATGGTGATTCGGATGTGAATTTTATTTTTCCCAGTCGAAGGATACTGTCTGATGATTACAGAAAGAATGAGACAATGGTCTTTTTTCCCTAGTCAAGAATACAATCCAATATAGTATGCATGTTACAAAGCGTGACATGGTATGGTAGAGTTTATGTATATAGGTGTGGTACGTCTTTATATATAGACTAAACGTGGTTTTTCTTAGCCTGAAAACAACCCCATGTGTCAGGATCATTATTACAGCATAACAACTTTTAAGTGTATTTAAAGAACATTCAAAATTTTTAAAATTTATTTTACATTTAACAATCCGGAAGACAAGCCCCTATGTTTTGAGATGGGTCATTCCATGCTTATCAAATAACACAGGATAAATATAAAAATTCATCTTTTTTTCCTTAAAAATTTATTTGATTGAATTGTATAATGTTTTACGTCCCATTTGAGAATATTTCACTCATACAGAGACGTCACCAAACAACCATGGAGGGCTTCAAATTTTAATATTACTCGGCACTTACGACCATTGAGCAATGAGGGATCTTTATCTTGTCAAGGTCTACCGTGACACGCTGCGGGCCCTCTGTTTTTAAGGTCTCATCCAAATGACCGCAAACTTTACTTCAATTTTAAGGTGCCGAGCGCATTGGACAAGAACAGTTGCTATCCATTTTATCGGCATTTGTCAGTCGCAGCAGTAACTCGAACTCATGACCGTCTGAACAAGGAGCCCTTCAACCCATTTTTCTCTTTTGAACACCTGCTTCTATCTCTTCCTAAAGCAACATCCCCTGAGGAGGAATTCTCTGAAGGGTTTATAATTTCGCTTCTAGTGAGGACTTGGGGTGTAGTTTTTATGGCACGTTTTATTTTATTTTTTTGCCTAGGTTCGATATAGAAGTTTAATCTTTTAATTATGTATCCCCCCTCTCGTCGCTCGCGTGGTGCAGTGGTTAGAGCGTCTGCTCTAGAGTTGTGGAGATGATACTTACGTTGCGGGTTCGAATCCCACTGTGGGACGTGGAGACCGGCCCTTCAGATGAGACCATATAAACCGAGGTCCCGTGTCGCATCCTCAGCTTGTGTAGATTCAAATTTACTTACAGCATCCCCCATCCCTCCGGATGGGGTGGGAAGGAGCTAAAGTATGTGATCAAAGTCACACAAAGAAATAGATGGGGAAATTCGATCTCTGTTGAAGAATATCAGAACCATACTCGTGAGTGATGTGGCACATGGGCCTCTTGATTTAAAATGATGGGTATAAAAGTAGGAAGACAGCTTCCGTATCATGAGCATAAAATTTCAATTGTTACATGTTACAAGGAGGAAAGAAATGTCCCAGCTGGTAATCCATACTTTGAGGAATGATTTGAGATGAATTTGTCATGGTCCATTGAATTAAAAACTTAAAAATACAAATTTTGTGAGACCAAAGAATCGGAACAGATCGGGAATGGGAAAAAAAGGGGGGGTGTAGAGGTGCACTCAGACAACAAGTTTTTTTTTAAAATTCAAATTCATGTTTTATAAAAAGTAAGTTATTATATTATATACATATATACAAATTTTATGCTAGAAACGAACTGTAATCCAGCATTGGTGTTTTTGCTTTTATATGTTTGACAATTAATGTATTGGAATAAAGGAATAATTTAAACTGTGTCATACTTGATAAAGATTTGCACAATTCTATTGCAAGATATGACTCAATTGCACATACAATTTAATCAAGCGCTATTTAAAATGTAAAAGATTTGACAACAGAATAAAGAAGGACAACTCTTAAATGTTTTTAAAAATTACTCCTTTTATTCTTATGTAGATATTGCATGCAACTAGTCTAAAAAGTACTAATTGTGTCAAACATGTGTCATACAACACATACAATTTAATCAAGCGCTATTTTTGACAACAGAATAAAGAAGGACAACTCTTAAATGTTTTTAAAAATTACTCCATGAATTGATACATTCCTTTTATTCTTATGTACATGTAGATATTGCATGAACCTTTGTAAACAACTAACATACAACACTAAATATCAAAAATATAAAAATAAAGTATAAGATTTTCTTCTTTGCATTGCTTTGTGACATATTTCAATTGTAATTTACAAATAATGGAATTATGACAAAAATTATAGACAATTTCATACCCAAAATTTACATTACTTTTCATTTGCAATTTAAAGATATTTTGATTAAAAATTACCTGACTCTCCCAGTTTTAAAATTGTCTTCATATTGTAAGAGGGGGTAAAAGTGTGAAACTGTCCCTATTGTTTGTAATTCTTTGTAATGAATTTACAGAATTGTGTATCAATATTTTTCAGCAAGTGAACACCAGATGAGATACTCTGCATGTTTTTATCGTGATAATATTAATATATATTTATATCAAATAAATTTTTTTCTCTGTGAAATTATCTTCTTGATTGTCATAATTATAACAAAAAGATAGACAATTTCATACCTAAAATTTACAATACTTTTCATTTGCTTTTTAAAGATATTTTGATTAAAAATTACTTGACTCTCCCAGTTTTAAAATTGTCTTCATGTAGGGGTGAAACGGTTCACCGCGGTATCGGTTCACCGCGGTATTTTTTCTCGGCTCAATACACGATACAAAATCTCTACTTTCGGTTCGGTCGTTTGTGTCTGAAGCTAAGGGGTTTGGCAAAATGTATGTAACATCTTTCAGTTCTCTGTGTTAAAAAACGTAAACTTTTGTGGACTTAAAGTTTGTAAAATGATTTTTAACAGTAAAATCAATTAAGGTGATTTATTCTATCTATTTTGCACATACAATCTTTGACTTGATTAAGTAAAAAGAAGGATAAAACAACAGTTGAATTTGTTTCCTTCTATCAAAATGTATCGTATCGAAATTAACCGAACCGAGACCAAATTTTTCGATACGTATCGAACCGTGAAGGAGGCGTATCGTTTCACCCCTATCTTCATGTTGTAAAAGTGGAGACAAGTGTGAAACCATCCCTATTGTTTGTAATTCTTTGTATATAAATTTACAGAATTGCATGTGTATCAATATTTTTCAGCGAGTGAACACCAGATGAGATAATCTGCATGTTTTCTTTATATTGTGATAAAATTAATACAAATATTTATATCAAATAAATGTTAATAAAATAAATTTGACATATATATGAAATTTCTCACTTCTTGATTAACAACATAAAACACATAGTTATATAAATGTTCATTGTTTTAATATATACAACTGTGGTGTAAAAAAAAAAAAAGAAGAAAAGAAATACAACAACAAAAAAATGACTGAAATGAAAATAAAGTCTTAATTAGATATATTAATTATCTATTCTATCACAATGTCAGGAGCCTTTACTTTTTATATTACTGTCTTTCTTATTTTTATGCTCCTGGGATCGTTCAAACTGTAAAGAGAAAAGAGCAAATGACAGCAGACAAAAAAATAACAGCAATTTTTACTATACATAAACTATATACAGTTTTGTAAATCGGTTATGTTTCAGATATATCAATGTTTTATTCATTTTTGTAAAATTTTGAATTCAACACCCCCCCCCCCCCCCAAAAAAAATATTCAGATTATCTAATTGGGTCTTATTATTTCATTTTTCTTTTTATAATGACAAAATATCTTATGCTATCAAAAAAAAGCAAAAATGAAACTAACCCCCCCCCCCCCCCTTCAAAAAAAAGGAAAAAAAGAAACATTGACAATGTCTATACCTACAAAGAGAAAAATGATATCAGTTATTTTGGGTCTTGATCAGCTAGAACACATCTTTTTTTTTACTTACCCCAACTTCCAGTCTCTTCTTAACATCCTCCCAGTGAAGTTTATCTTGTGTCAATCCAAAATGATTTAAAAATATACAATAGGCACCACCATAAAGCAACCTAAATTTGGGGAAAAACAAATCAATATATCATTAATCTACACTTATAATAAAGGAATAAAGGACAAGTGCACTTACACAATGCTTAATGGGCCCTTTTTATGTGCCATTTTACTTTAGAATATATAACTAAATCGTTCTCTTTTGGTATATTCTCTAGTTAAATCTTAGATATTTCATAAAACCATTATAGGTACATTCATTTATGCATACATTGTACATTTATGTATTATGAAAGTGAAGAAAATAATTTTTTTTTCTTTTTTGTATCAATTTAAATTCTTTTAATTCTGCAGAATTGGACAATCAAAGACAAAATTGTTTACAATTGTTACTCTCATACAGGTATATATACAACATAATATTAGTAATTACCCCATAATACCAGCTATTGTGCCGCCAGAGACCATGGCCCGCACACCGTAGCTGAATTTATTCAGTGCCCCTGCTGCAGCTGTAAATGTCAGAGATTCATTTGTCATCAATCAAGGGATTCAAAATGTTTCATTACTGTTTGAAATAATTCCAGTAGTACTTAACAATTAGTTTAATTCTTAACAAACAAAATCTCTATTTCGGTATAATTTTTCGGTCGAGATTCTTCTTTGGCACAAGGTATAAACATGCTTTCAGTTCTCTGTGTTAAAAAACGTAAACTTTTGTGGACTTAAAGTTTTTTTTTTAACAGTAAAATCAATTAATGCTTCTATTTTGCAACTTTACATTGATAAAAAGAAGTACATTTTCTTCACTTATCCAATTCACCCTTTTTCAGTACTTGACCTCCCCCTGCAACTGGGTCCATAATACAGCTAGGAAAAACATTGACTTATTGTTTTTCATATTTTAAGTAGCTAAACTCTGATTCACACAAGTTTTAAAAATGTATTAATCTTTTGTCATATTGCACAATTTTCTATGGTGCAATGTTTTATTTACTGAACTACTCTTAATGTCCTTTTTTATGCAGAAGTTCTTATATATTTTGCAATTTTTGGCTGAAAGTCACAGTTGAATGTTTATATTTCACATTTTACTGGGGCCCATAAGTGCACTCGTTCTTTAGAATTTCCAATTCATCCCCTACTGAAAAATTGGTATATTCTCTCGTTTAAATTTACATGTATCTTAGTCCTGTCAATAAAACCAGAAATTTTATATTTCATGGAATTATGTATTATGAAAGTGGAAAAAATTTTTTTTTCTTTTTTGTATCAATTTAAATTCTTTTTTAGAATTGGACAATTTGTGTGAATTGTTACTCTCATGTGTATATACACACAGCTACTGTGCCCCCAGAGACCATGGCCCGTACATAATTTCATTAAGCGCGCTGCAGCTGTAAATATCTTCATTTGTCAAATCAAGGGATTCAAAATGTTTCATTACTGTGTGTGATTCACACACTTAACTATTAGTTCAAATCTTACCAACTAAAAACATCATGAGATTATATTTACATTCTTTTTCTGTTTTTTTTTTTTAAGGCAAACTAAAATATACTCAATATTTGAATACTTCCTCCCTGCCCTATATTGTTGCATTTTACTAACGTCGCTGCAAAACTCATTAAAAATCTTTTATGTGAATGTTTCATTTACGTTAACGCACGTTTCTTCGTGTATATTTTTGGCTAAAGTCACAGTGATTATACACAAAAATGTTTTTCAAATCAATTTCACAATTAAAATTGTTATTTCATGAATTAAACACAGCGAATGTAAATATTTATAATTGCTGAATATAATATTCAACCAAACAACTAGGAATTGACTATTCTACCTTTCATTTGTTGTCACAGAGTATAATATGCAATAATGTCTTGTGAAAAATCTAACAGTTTAAATTTGAGAAGCAAACACATGCAACAATAATGAAAAAAATACTCACAAGATACATGTAAAAAATCCACCAAATTTAAATGCTGCTCTACCAGCTGTCCTCATTACATCCAGTGTGATAACATCATACTTATACCTCTGAAAAAGATAAGTAGCATTATCATGAAAATGCAAAACACTCTCTGAAGATTTATTTACAGTACTGAAATTTACAGTTGTCAAGTATGAATGCAGTATTCAAATTTATTTATCAAAATGCATTTTTGGTTATCACTTTTGATTTTGATTTTTTTTCTTCATAAAAAATTACTCTGGTCCATATAAAATCAACATAATTCAAATTGTCAATATAAAATCAACTTTTCTTTGCAAAGTAATTTTTGAAACTGTATATTTTCTCACAGCCACGACATTCCATATCTCTGTTACATGTAAAATAGAGATCATGAAAATAATCATTGCAATCTATTTGATCAAAATTAATTTTATGTGTTACAATACACCTGCATGAACATTTATGGTGTCAAGGACTATCTGCACCACTTGGGGGCCAGAGATTTTTCAGGCCTATAAAGACATTATTGAATCTGGGTTATTTTAGACCCGTGTTATTTTTGCCCTTATGAACAATATAACTGTGTGTTACATAGTGATACTGTAAATCACTTTTTATTCAGGACCCACATGTGTTTTTTCATTTTGCTTTTATGATTAAATAGAGCAATAACCACAATTCATGAAAATGTTGTCTCGCTTAAAAAAGGCTATGGCTATGTCACGAAAATAATGTGCGGCAAAAATTAAGTGATCTACAGTATCACACTTACTTTAGCCATTCGAAGATTTTTTCGCTGAAATTTCACTAGCCCTCTCTCTGGACTTCTCATAAAGTCTTCCTTGGCCCGAGGATACCGGAGAGCTCCTATAATTATTCCAGAGAAGATTGTCACTGGGGCTGCGATACTGAATACATTGTAGAAATCAGCACTAAACTTTGTCAAGGGACTGAAATTAAAGAACAAGGGTAAAACTAATCATTCATGCTTACATGTTTAAAAAATAAATATAATTTATATTATTTTGATTCCAGATTTTGATTTCAAATTTACGTATTGTTCCCTAAATTTAATATATACTATATATATTTTCTTTTTAAATTAATACATACCCCTGAACACATGTTTTAGCCTTTTTTGTAATACCCACTTATAAGCATGATAAACACAATTTAGCCTATATCCCATTCTGGTTTAATACTCACTTATAAGAAAACATATATTTTATCCTATCCCATCCTGTTTCATTTGCGATGAACGCGTCCACCTCTTCATCAGAGATTGGAGAAGACAGGCCCTGGGATACTGGGAATATTGGAGCAAACAATTCATTCCCCTCAGGAGGTTTGTTGTTAAAATATCCTTTCAGCTTTGAAAATATACTCTCCTCTTCTTTGAGTGGTTCTGATGAATTGTTGGGAATTTCTAAGGGTGGTTTGTCACCTGATGCCATGTTTCGCAGAGAATCTAAAACGATGTCATCATCGTAAACATGTTCATTTATTTTTTCATGTGACCAAGTTTATTTGAACAGAAAAGTAATCTAACAGTCACCTGATTTAAGGTAGTCCGATCCTCAGGTTTATAAATTTAGCAGTCAAGTAATCAAAAATACTCATAAAAGTACCTCTGAATCAACAAAGTTATGTAAATTTATCCACAGTATTTCTTTAAAGTTAAAGATTAAAGTTAATCATATTATATAGGGAAAATTGTCAAATCTCAATATTTTTGCAGAAAAAGCGAATTGGAATATCAGCAATGCATTTTCTAATTGTAAATTGATCAATAAATATATTTTAGGTTAAAAAAACAATAGGTATACAGGCATTCAGAGAAATTGTTATGACTTTTATACTTATTTAGTATTTTTTGTCTTCTATTTCCGTCATGCATAGCCATTCTATAATACATAGTGTAAACGGCTTTTTCTATCATTGCAAGACACCACAAATCACTTCTTATTTCATATTATGCTAATAAGCATGGGTATAGGCTGAATTCAATAAAATCTTACTTCTCTAAAACCGTATGATTTTTTTTTTCCTTTTGTATGGTATAAATGTCAGCTTTTATAAGACCTTTTCTAGGACTTCCAAAAACCTTGAATCTTATAAAGGTGAATAAAATGAAAATTGTTGCATGAAAAAATTTCCTTTTCAAGTTTCATTTTGATGCATTTCAAATTAAATATTAATTTTTGGAGTTATCCTTCCTGGCTGAGGATCTCATATCCTTAAACGTTTAAATATTAAGATACTTTCTTATCACAAGTTTTATAACTCCCATCCCCCAAATATTCTTTCTATCAGATTTATTCAAAATGACCTTAAAATGACTTAAATATTGAATTTAATAAATTTTAAAAACCCCTTATCCTTTATTTATTCTCGAGTTATATTTCCTCCTGATCTCTATGTTACAAAAGGAAAGTTTGCATCTGAAGTTCATTTGCCTTTAAAATAATATTTAAGCGAATTATTTCAAATGATAATCCATTCAAACTCCATGTCATTACCTGCTCCCTCTTTTTGTAAGTCATAAAATATCACATCTTGCAGCTTCTTTTAGATAAAAATCAAATAAATGAATCGATGCTCATGGTCCCCGTTCGCATGGCAAGGACACTCGATGTCAAAATAACGCTCTTCGATTATACTCAACCATTGAACAGAAGAAACATTCAAGAGACGAGGATTCGTTGATTATAATAATTAAAACCATGAAAAGTGGACACCTTTTCCCCGAATCAATAAAAAAAATAACTTCCCTTTTTACAGTTTTACATACATGTACAGGTGTATGTACCTCTCCATCAGCAATATCAACACAGCAATAATTTTAGGAGAAATTAATTTTTGTGATTTTTATCAGGGACCTACTTACTAACTTAGTATATAGGTCCCCGTTTTTATTATGTTCCCCAAACGAAGTTGGGGAACATATTGTTTTTACTCTGTTTCTTATTATTATGTTCCCCAAACGGAGTTTGGGAACATATTGTTTTTACTCTGTTTCTTATTATTATTATTTTTTTTCTTATTTGTTCTCCGGTACTTTTTTGTCCGCGAGTGTTCTCAGAAACTGTTCACCCAACTGAGCTAAAACCTTTTTAGGGTTAATAGGTGTGTAGTGTAGGTGTGCGGAACGAAGGTCATTTTGCCCGCATACGCCTGCACGTGCGTGCGCGTGAAATGAGTGAATTGACTGATATACTTAATATAGCTATAACTTTTATGTTTTTTGAACAAATGTTTTGAAACTCATTATATAAAGATATATTAATAGTGTAGATAATATGACACTGTCAAATTAGCACGAACTCACGCGCATGCACGTGCGCTTCGCTCTGATTGGCTGAAACAAAAATTTCAATATCTCTTTTGTTTTTTGACGAAATGCTTTGAAATTCAAAATATAGTCATACATTAGGATATCCTACAACATGATATATAAAAGTTTCATGAAATCACGTGCATGCGCATGCGCTTTAATCTGATTGGCTGAAACTTTAAATGGCTTTATCTCCTCTGTTTTTTGACGAAATGCTTTGAAATTTAAAACATAGTCTTTCATTAGAATATCCTGCAATATGATATACAAAAAATTTCAAGAAATCACGTGCATGCACGTGTGCTGCAATCTGATTGGCTGGAACTTTAAATGGCTATATCTCCTTTGTTTTTTGACAAAATGTTTTGAAATTTAAAACATAGTCTTTCATTAGGATGTCCTACAATACGATATAGAAAAAAATCATGAAATCACGCGCATGTACGGGTGCTGCAATCTGATTGGCTGAAACAAGAAATGGCTTTAACTCCCTTATTTTTCAAACAAACAGCATGGGATTTAGAATACAGATAGGTATAATGGACTCCTACAAGATAGTGTGGTCAACATGCACGTGCACGCACGTGCGTGCATTTAGAACGAGTGAAGTTAATAATACACTTGAATGAGTGATTTTTAATACTTTTGGACTGAATGCTTTCATATTATAGTATATCAAAATATATAGATAGTGTAGACAAGATGATATGGTCATAACGCACATGCATTCACATGTGCACGGGTGCAATGCTAAAATTTGAATGTAATTGGTATTCTTCTGGGGAAACGTTGTTAAAGTCAAAAGTGCACAGTGTTTGTCTTTGTTTATTTAATGAAGCTTACAGAGGATATGGCACCAAAAGGAAGTTGGGGAGCGTTTGGGGAACATCTGTAACGGTTCCCGTTACAATTAGCACTAGTTATTATTATTATTATTATTTTTCTTCTTCCTGGGAAAATCTTTTCCGCGAATGATCTTGTAAACTACACATTTGATTAAGGTGAAACCTTTTTAGGGTCACTAGGCATGTTATGTAGATTTGCGGAACGAAGGTCATTTTGCGCGCACGTGCTTGCAAGAACGTGCACGCGCAACACGTGAAATGACCAATTTAATGAATATAGCCGTATTTTTTTCAATTTTTGATGAAATGCTTTGAAACTCAAAATGTAAGGATATATAAGTAGAAAAGACAAGAGGACATAGTCAAAATAGCAAGATCTCACGCGCATGCACGTGCACTTCCATCTGATTGGCTGAAACTAAAGTCTCAATATCTTTCTTGTTTTTTGACAAAATCCTTTGAAATTTTAAACATAGTCATAAATTAGGAAGATATACAGCATGGTATGTAAGAATTATACTGAAAGCATGTGCATTCACGTGTGCTTGCAAGAGCACGCACGTGCAACACCAGAAATGTCCAATATAATTGATATAGACGTAACTATTTATATTCTTGATGAAATGTTTTGAAACTCATAATATAAGGATATATTAGAAGCATAGACAAGAGGACATGGTCAAATTAGCAAGATCTCACGTGCATGCACGTGAGCATCGCTCTGATTGGCTGAAACTAAAGTCTCAATATCTTTCTTGTTTTTCAACAAAATCCTTTGAAATTTTGAACATTGTTATACATTATAAAGATCTGCAGCATGGTATATAAGAATTATCACGAAAAGCATGCGCATGCACGTGTGCTGCAATCTGATTGGCTGAAACTTTAAATGTCCATAACTTTCTTAGTTTTCAACGAAACGGGATACAATTTAGACTATAAATAGGTATAAAAGATTCCTACATAATTTTCCTATCAAAATGAATGTACGAACAGGCATTCATGCAAGTGCACGCGCGAAATACGCAAAATGGCCAATTTAAAAAAAAAAGTAAAATGACAGTTATATATTGAAAAGAATTTTTTTAAATTTATTCTCACGATACATAGATATTTTATTGTTTAGACATCATCATCATGCCATATTCATCTTGCATGTGCATGCACGTGCGTGCACGTACAATGCGTTAAATGACATATAGTTGATGTCATTGTAGCTTTTATAATTCTTTGATGAAATCCTTCGATACTGATAATATTTTTAAAAATGTCTTACCGGAATTTGGCACAAAAAGGGATTTGGGGAGCGTTTGGGGAACATCTGTAACGGTCCCCGTTACAATTAGCACTAGTTATTTTTTTATAAGAATAAGAAATTACACAAAAAGTTATAGTCTTTATAGGATGGACAATACTGATCCACAACGGAAGTTTTATAATTAAACAATAATTGTTTATATGTCATATATACAGAGTTATGAATACGATGTGAAAACTCTTCTTTTTTAGGTCACCTGAGTAACTCAGGTGACCTACTGCTATCCGTTTTCGTCCGTCGTCGTCGTCGTGCGTCGTCCGTCGTCCGTTAACATTTGAACATTTTCAGCTTCTTCTCTGAAACCACTCAGCCAATTTCCACCAAATTCGGTACACAGCATCTATGGGTGAAGGGGAACAAAAATTGTGAATTTTATGCCCCCGGGGCCTGAGAGTGGGGCCAAAACCACCAAAATTATTGCAATCTTTAAAAATCTTCTTTACTCCTGGCCATCAAGCAGACAAACTGTTGGCATGAATGTGATGAGCATGGAGTCCTCTACCATTACCATAGTTATGTTGAGCAAGAGTGCCTCTTCCAAAATTGTGAATTTAATGGCCCCAGGGTCAGGGGTTCTGGTGTTAGGGCGGAGCTCTATTGATCATAAAGTGAAAATGCATTTATTCTTTGAAAATCTTTTCCTATGCTCCTGGGTTGTATGCCAATGATCAAAGTATATATATTTATGATGAAGAAAGATGCATCTAGCAAAATGGTTATTTTTATGTTCCCTGGTTCAGGGGGGTGTGGTGGGAAGGGGGTACATAGTCTGAAAATAAATTAATGCTTTTAAATCTGCTCTTTAGTGTTAATCAACCATTATATGATCAAATTTGCAAAATTTTGAAATATGTAGCCCCAGGGTTAGTGGTTCCTTTGGGGTGAGGTGTACAACTGGTTATAAAGTGGAAGTGCATTTTCTCTGATCTACCTCTGGGTATTAAGGGGGGACCTATGTCCGAAAAGTCTTTGTGTGAAATTTTCAAAACTTTGACATTTCTTTCCTAACCACTTTATCTTAATTTTTAGGTATTAAAAACAATACCTTTATATGCTTATTTTTACACAGGAGCACGTGCAAAAACAGTGTGAAATGCTAAAATTAGATTATTTTCAGTCATTATTGTTCTACTCAAATATGTGCTAAAAAGAACCAAAAATGTCAAATCACATTCGAAATCAACATGTATTTAATTTATATGACTTGTATCTTTAAAATGAAGGCAAATTCATTGTAATTCATCTCGCATGAAAAATTATAAAGGAGCACAATGTAAATATCACCCCGGTTTTTTTGTCGTATTTTTTACAATTCTGACATACATAACAGGTAATATCTTAAAAAGTCTTTGTGTGAAAATGTTGTAATTTATATTTTTTGAGAGAACTGACCCCTCTCTTTAATTTAACAAGGAATAAAGTATACCTTTATGATAAAATAAACGAGAAATATGACGTTTTCTTTTATTTTCATACTCTTCTGTCATAAATATTGACCTTTCTGCACTAAAAAAAAGGTAAGTTAGCACTGACAAACATCTGAATATAAAACTATTTTGCAAAAAATGAGTATTTTGTTTTGATAAGAAATAATTTAAACTGATAAACTATTTTCTTCTTCATTCTAATCATTCTGCCCCCCCCTTCCCTGTCAACAACCAACACCTAATAGAACCTAGGAATGACTTTATACAATAAAATCTACATGCATTATAAATCAATAAGTAAATATAGGTACAAGTAATATTTCTTAATTTTTTCTTAGTTTTATCCAGAAAATACAATTAATGGTAATCAAAAAATTAGACATATTTCCCTAATTTAAGCCGCTGTCTTTTCTGAATTTTATCATATTTTTTGCAAATTTCTATATCAGCATATCATAGAGGTATTTCTTCACAAGTGAAATTGCTATGAATTATCAACCAAAGGAAGAGAATTCTGATATTAACAAACTCCATAAATCAAATAAAAATGTTTTAATTGATGAAAAAAATTTCTTTTTGTAAACTGTGTACGTTTTTGATTAATAACAATGTTATGCCTATGATCACAGTTGCAAAAGTCAGCGGGAAAAAAAAACAAACGTCGCTATTGTGACGTCACATAACGCTGCTTTGACGTCGAACGACATAGGTCCCCCCTTAAGTAAATAGAGTAAGCATGCTAAGTTTATAATTATAATATGGTTCATAATGGTTTAATAATAAGCAATGGCGCCTCTTTCAAAATTGTGAATTGTGAATTTCATGGCCTCTGGTTTAAAGCAAGAACCTTTTTTAATTGTTTGAAAGTTGTTACACGATACTCAGGTGACCTATGAGGCCCGTGGGCCTCTTGTTAATATTTCAGGTTTTATCGATAGGCGTCGTTGTGAGTAATTCTAATAGTATTTTAAAAAGTATATATACTATTATGAATTATTAAAAATAAGACTATCATAATTTAGCAGTTAAAATCAAGTTACTGAACTTTTCAAAAATATCTTATACTTAAATATTTGTTTACATATATATACATATGGAGAAAACAGAAACGTTTTGACTAACATTAAAATGACGGCATCAAATGCACTTTTGATGCATTGCTGTTGTTGTATTTATGACAGACAGCAGACCAAAAAGTGCGAAAGAATCTAAATCACCGCTTTTTTGCCTGAGGAACAAAAAAAACTGAGAGGAGTGAAGTGTAACAGCTGAAATGTCACGTGTTGAAGACGTGTGAGGGAGCATTTATTATTTCGATCTGTCAAATATATCGAATTAACCTTTGGGCTGACAGATATCTTAAGCTCGCCAAATTTAAAGTACAGAAGATAAATTTCGAAAGAAGATTGTGTGTTAACTATAATTACTTACAAATAACTGAATAATCCAGAAGACATGTAAGATATTCACAATCAAACGTAAGAATTTTTAAATCTAAATTAAGTCATGAAGAATTTGATTGTACACATTGCATTCTTAAAAAATATAATTGTATAATACCAAAAAAAAAAAAAACGGATTTCATATATATCCATAGATATATCGACTTCAAAGGAAGGCATATCAACCTCCTTCCTCGTTGTTTTTATCTATGAAAAGCATTTCTAGGCCCAATGTAATCTAATATATAGTGGATTCTTATTAAGGTGTCGCCTGCGTACATGGCACAGTGATTAGAGCCGCGGAGTAAGGTATAATGTTGTAAATTTGAATTTACGGGGTTGCAGTGAATACAAAATTTACAACATGGCATTGTAATATTGTTAATTTTGAAGAAAGGAGTCAATCCTTACGTCGCGGGTTCGAATCCTACTGTAAGACGTGGAGACTGGTTCTTCGTAAACCTAGGCCCCGTATCGTAATAGGTGCTGGCACGGAAGAGATCCCTCATTGCTCAATGGCCGTGATGAGTGCCGAGTATAAAACAAAATATGCAGTTCTCCAACAGCAAATGGCGGCGTCTCCATATGATTGGAAGATTCTCGAGAAGGACGTTTAACGTCAAATAAACAAACATTCAGGGAATTGTTACATAACGATATATTCAAGAAGTGGTGCGAATCAGATCTGGATACTCAAAAAATCCAAAGAACTTTTAAACAATTTGAAATCACACGATTTTACCATAATCAACAGCTTGAAAACTTACGACTTTTCAACTTTATACACAACCATTCCCCACGATAAATTAAAGTCCAGACTTTTTGATATCATTGACAATTGCTTTTTCAATGAAAATGGAACTTGCAATTTTCTTTTATGGACTTTTATATTGAATACTGTTTGTTATCTCCATATCCTTCATCTAACCAATTACTAGTATTACAAAACACCATGTTTATAAAAAGGAGTATAAAACATATTTAAAGATATATTAGCTATAAATATTTTGAAGTCAGCGGATATAGAGGAATGTTTTATAAAAACATTAGTCAATATGTTTTTTTAATAATCTATAAATAGTAACACAAGTATATGTGTAAACTTGATCATGCGATAAAGTTTGAACCAATCAGAACTTAGGATAATAGAGAAAAATAATATATAATCATATACTTTTTCTCATCTAGTTAAGGAATCACTGTCTAGATTGTTGGATATGCCAGGGCATCAACGATAGTTGGAAGCGTGCCGTAAATTGCATAAATTATCCCACGTTTTCAGTAATCTTTGATATCCCAGGCGTACCCAACAAACTAGACAGTGATTCCTAATATATTTACATTTATTGTGAAATAAAATTTTAAATTTTGATTTTAAAAACATATTGTCTTATATATTTACCTCATCAGCAAATGCAACTTATCATTGATTCATATGCTGACTTACGCGTTTTTTCATACTGATTGTTAGGCTATTATTTACACAATGAATTGAAGACAGATCTTTCTGTTTTTATCCGATCATGACAAGGAGCACACGGCGGGTGTGACCGATCAGCAGGGGATGCTCATTCATCCATGGCACCTAATTCTACCTCTATGTGTTGGAGTCTTGTGTTTGCTATGCTCCTATATTGTATTGTTTAATGGATTTTGAGTTTGAACACTGTTCGTCATCTCCATATATTTCATTTAAATTACACGAGACCTCCCATGTCATTTTCACTAGTTCCCAACCGTTGATGTCAAACAGAATGACAAATCCACGAGATTTACATGCATACTAATCCTTAGCTACTGACCTTTTGCTTGTCAAAACTTAGGGCTTCCGGTAGAATTATCAAGAAATGTTATTTATCTCGTTTGTTAACATGAACACTTTATGTCTAGTAAATAATCCAAAGTTGAAAAATATTTGACAGACTGTATATTGTAGTATCTGTGCGACTGTCCCGTGGTACGACCTACTGACAAGGTGACGTCAGATGGCGGGACAGTCGCACGGGCCTCTTTCTCCCTGACGATGGCCAAGCGAGAAGACGCAACTAGAAGTTGGTGAGTCTAACCCCCGGGCCAGGACCCACTCGGATACAGTTGATAATTGTAGTGTATATATATAATAAACCGTTGTTACATTACCTTTGGGGTTTACTTTACTGGCGCCCAATTCGCGGGGCCCGGTGCTACAGATTCCCGTACTTCTGTCAAAGTTAGGTTTTTTTTTGGCCATCACCCCAGCCGCCATTTTTGTTGCAGAATGCGCGGGTGATTTTTGTGTACTTTTTTTTGCAATCGAATTTTGATTTGAATCAATTGTAATTAATTTGTATCTGCATTTATAGCAAGTGATTATTATTGCTGTGATTTATTTGACATTTATTTTGTGCATTTTCACATTGTATGGATATGTCTTTGGAGGAAGCCGCGTCGGCCTTAGGTCTGGGAAGCATCCCGGCGGTCACGCGGGCAAATGTCATTCCTCACACCCCGGGTAGGGTGGGGGGATACCCCGGGGAAGGGGGTTATTCACCTTATGTATACAGCGGGAGCTTTACATCCCGTCACGCATCTCCATTTGCTCAGTTAATGTCAGGCCGTGTGGGAGGGGGGTTGCCCTGGGGGGGTCCCTCTGTACTTACGCCCGGTCTGAACTCGGGCATTCCCAGGGGGGGGGGAGAGTGTGTCACGGAAAGAAGGTACGGTTTTCCCAGCCCCAATTTAGCTCACCAGGGATGATGTCCACTGATTCCCTTGAGTCCTCTTTAGGTAGCCTGTGTAGGTGTAGCTCACCTGGCAGCACTGTGGGTAGTACCCCACCTAAGTACGAATGCAGTGAGGTTCCTCGGACTTCCGGCATTGAACCGTATTCTTTAGGTTATGTGCGGCCGGCTAGTAGCCAGCCTGTCCTTGTAGGAGACACAGCTAACCTGGGGGGTCCTGCCACTAGGGGATTCCGACCAAGCCGCTTAAGTGGGGGTGTATACCCCACTCCTGACCCCGCCCTTCCATCCTACACACCATTTGAGGATCGACAGCCTGAGAAGCCCATGTGGCCTGAACCGCTCACCTACAAATGCGATGGGATGACCGAGAGGCCTATGAGGCCTGCACCACTTACCTCCAAACACGACCAACAGTCTCAGAGGCCTATGAGGCCTGAACAGCTCATTTCTGAGTTTGATCCTGTTCGCGCTACAGAGCTCACCTGGAACCCTATGCCTGCACAGACTCCGCCTAAACCTGCAGACTTTAGTGTGCCCTTTCTCCCCGGGGATGATTTGCAACCCCGGACCTCCATGCCTCACACTATGCCTGCCCCAGTCCCTATAAATGCAGGAGTGCCCCCTGTATTGATGCAGTCGGAATCGCCAAGCAACCTAGCCTCGTGGCCTTTTGATACTGGCATGACTGCTGCCAGACCCCAGCCTGCACCAGTGTATGCAACCTCTACAAGCACACCTTACCACGCGCCACCATCTACTTATGTCAACCATGGGGGTGGGCATGCACAACCCCCAATCCTTGATCCACCCCAGTCTGCGCTGTACCGTGGTGAGAATACCCCGGCCACACTCCCGAGTATACCTTTGCCCGGTGCCTTGCCTTACCAGGGTATCCCTGCATCTATGACATGTAGCCCCGCCCATACTGATGCCCCACCCTGCCATTTTGGAAGGGAGGGGGAGAGAATAGCGCATGTGCAGCCAAACATGTATGCTGCAGCCGGGCCGGGATACTCTGTCAATCAGACAGTCCCGGCAAACCCAGCCCGTAACTTAAGTGCACTGATGCAGTATGGCTCACCTGGATACCACAGTACCACGCCATACACAGGAAGGACAGCCTTGGGAAGCAGGCCTAGGTACAAGGACCTCCGGTATGATGGCAAAACCAGTTGGAAGGCATTTCTGCACAAGTTTATCAGGTTGTCTCGCAGTCAGCTGTGGACTGAGGAGGAGCAACATGACCAGTTCTGTTTTTCCCTTGAAGGGGTGGCAAGTGAATACTACACCTTGCTGCTAGAAACAACTACACTGCTCCCTCTAAGCGAGATACTGCAGAGGTTTGAGAAGCGTTTTGGCTCCTCTGCTCCCGATCTGACGCACCAACTCAACTTCCAGTCAGCTAGCCAGAATCCTGGAGAGGCCCTTCGATAGTGGGCGGACCGGGTGCTGACCTTGGCGACCCGGGCCTTCCCGAGTGTGCCCGACGTGCACACTCATGCTATCCCCAAGTTGTGTTATGGAGCCGAGGACAGGGACGCAGGCCTTTATGCCCTCGATGGGCACCCTCGGACTGTAGAGGAAGCTGTAGAGAGGATGCAATATTTCCAGCACTCCCGGTTACATAGGCCTAAGACCAAGAAAGAGCTGCGGAAATTGATCCCAGGTGATGAACAGGACAATCAGCAGGAAGTGAGTGTCGCTACTGCGGGGGAGGAGCTGGAAGCCCTCCGCAGCAGGATGGAAAAGTTGGAGCAAGCTGTTAAGCAGAAAGGATCTGCCCCCCTCCCCAGGCCGGAGAGGACTGGTACCCCGCCACCCCGATCGGCAGAGCGCGACCAGAAACCCCCGGTTTGTTTTAAGTGCGGAGAGGTGGGGCATTTCCGTAGGAATTGCCCCACCCTGGCTGCAGGGAAGTCAGTAGCCATTGATGGGCAGCGGGGTGGCGCTCAGAAGAGGGGACTCATGAGTGAGGGATCTCAGAGGTCCGAGTCTAAGGATAGGGGACAAAGGAGTGGGAAGCCCGGATCACAGGGAGTGGCTCCCCAGGCAGTCCGATTGGTGACCCCGGAGCAGTCCCCAGAGAGGACAGACTCGGAAAAGCAGGAGCAGGGGGCCAGTTTACCGCCCTCGTGTATTCGCCGTAGACGCAAGTGACGCAAGTTGAAGGTCAGCTTTGAGTTGCCACCCTCACCGGAGCTCTTCTGAGCTGAGGAGGAAGAGGTCGAGGAAGTGGGGATACGTGTGACCCCCCACTCAACGCCCCCCTCTTGGACCAGCCCAGGAGAGGACAGGAAAGTTAAAGGGCTTTGGGGGAACCAAACCTGGTAATCTTAAAGTCGGAGACGCCATTGGATGAGGGGGTAGAGCCGACGGTGCCCATAGGACAGTTGCGCCCATCTACAGGCTTTTCAGTCAGCCTATACGTGCAAGGGTTGCGGGTAAATGCTGTGGTGGATACGGGGGCAGAGGTTAGTGTCCTGTCGACGAGGGTGTACGACCGCTTGGATCCAAAGCCCCCCATCCGGAGACATGTAACTATGATGCAGGCTGGTGAAGATACCAAGCTCAAGGGTTTCATAGTGGGGCCCATGGCCTTGAGTTTAGGGAGTCGAACTTACGAGGTTGACCTTTATGTAGCCCCCTTGCAAGACCCTATGTTGCTGGGCATGGAGTTCCTTCATGCCAGGAAGGCCCGTCTAGATTTAGAGCATGGAACCTTGACCTTGGGAGGGGAGGCCATCAAGATGAATTTTGGCAGAGCTGAGGAGATTCCGGAGGCGAGAGTGACCTTAGCCCGGAAGGTACGGGTCCCGGCCGGCTCTGTTGTTTTATGCCCCAGTCATCTGGACCGGAAGCTGAAGGATTTTGTGGTGATCCCTGGCATTGATATGCAGTCGGACATACTCCTTATGCCCCATACATATCACGAGGGAGGAGACAGTGCAATAGTTTGCATAGTGAATGTTTCAGATCGAGGAGTGACATTGACTGAGGGCAGTCACATAGGTATGGCGGTGGAAGCTGATCCTCACCAGCCAGTGCCTTATCTGGTTAGGACCGTGGACAGCGAAGATGTAGGGGACCTGGGGGCAACAGCCTCAACCCAAGAGGTGCCGGAATTCCTACAAGACTTGCTGGAGCGCTCCTCTGTAGAACTCAGCCAAGAGGAGAGGGCTATGTTGGCTAGTCTGCTGACAGAGTTTCAAGATGTCTTCGCTCGCAGTGAGTTTGACTTCGGGAACTTCACTGCACTAGAACACGAGATAGATACTGGAGACGCACCCCCAGTGAAGGAGCGGATGAGACGCACCCCTATGTTCTTTGCTGGTGAGGAGGAATCCCACCTTAAGAAAATGCTGGAGGCCGGAGTGATACAGCCCTCAATGTCGGAGTGGGCCTCTGCCCCCGTCCTGATCCGGAAAAAAGATGGCCAGGTAAGGTGGTGCCTGGACTACCGCCGTCTTAACAAGGTGACCCGGAAGGATGTTTTCCCTTTACCCCTGATAGACGAGTGCCTGGACACCCTCACTGGGAATGTTTGGTTTTCCAAGCTTGACGCCAATTCGGCCTTTCACCAGATTAAGATCCGCCCCCAGGACAGGAAAAAGACTGCCTTTTTGACTAAGTACGGCCTGTTCGAGTTTGTGCGCATGGGGTTTGGTCTATGTAATGCCCCGGCTACCTTCTCCAGGGCGATGAACCTTGTACTCAGAGGCCTTACTTGGAGTATTGTTCTGGCCTTCTTAGATGATGCCCTAGTTTTAGGCCGAGATTTCCAGGATCACCTTGAGAACTTGCGTGCTGTGTTCATGCGCTTCCGGGAGTTTGACTTAAAGTTTAAGCCAAAAAAGTGTGAGCTTTTCCAGACCAAGGTGGAATTCCTGGGGCGCCTTGTGAGCAAGGAGGGCATCGAGATGGGGGATGACTACATTGCCGCAGTCCGGAACTGGGCCGTTCCTAGAAATACTAAGGAGGTGGAGAGGTTCCTAGGGTTCGCCAACTACCATCGAGGGTTCATTGCGGGTTATGCGGAGTGGGCACTGCCCCTCTATAAGATAACAGGCAAGAAACCATTCATATGGGGCCCAGATCAACAGTCGGCTTTTGATGGCTTAAAGAGGGCCCTCACATCTCCGCCAGTCTTGGCCCTGCCGATTCCCGATGGAGAGTTCATACTTGACACTGACGCTTCCAATGAGGCCATAGGGGCAGAGCTCTCACAGATACAGGATGGCCAAGAGAGACCCATATCTTATGGAAGCCTCAGTCTATCCCCAGAGCAGCGCAAATACTGCACGACCCGGAAGGAGCTGTTAGCAGTTATCCGCTTCACTCGACTGTTCCGCCATTACTTGCTGGGGAGGAGATTTATTGTCAGGACCGACCATCATAGCCTTATTTGGTTGTTAAACTTCAGGAACCCGCAGGACCAACTCGCCAGATGGATGGAGGAACTTAGTCAGTACAACATGGAGATACAGCACCGCCCTGGGCGACGCCATGTCAACGCAGATGCCCTGTCTAGGTTGCCTCCTCAGGCCCTCTGTGCCGGATCAGATGTCACCATACATCCTAGTGACCTGCCTTGTGGAGGATGCCCAAAATGTGTTAAGGCCCACCAATCTTGGAATGCCTTTGCTGAGGAAGTGGACAATGTGGCACCCTTAGCTAGTCCCGGAAGTTGGACGTATACGCCCAGTTCGGAGGTGGAAACGGTAGAGGAGTCAGTTTTAGACCCAGAGGGCAACACCAGTGATTCGCCCTCTCCCCTGGACCAGCACAGCCTTCTGTTAGTGAGGTGGCCTTTGGTTATGTTTCTGGGGGATTGCTAGGTCGTATCGGTCGCTTTCCTCCCCCGGAGGTGGACTTTGATGATGAGGAGTCAGTGGATGGCCCCCTCCGGACCCAGGTTCGTCTCACAGGACATCCCCACTTTGTGGCAGTAGTGGGGGTACCCCCCGAGGATTCAGGTGGTTCTGTGTCGATCATTGGTGGGTCTGACACCAGAAGAAATGAGCTTATGCCAGTTCAGGGACTCAGAGATCAGTCAGTTTCTTGATTGGGTAGAGGGTGATGCGGATCCAGAGGAGGGAGTGATTTTCCTAGCGAGCCCAGCGGTGAAGAACTATTGGCTGAATAGGGCAGCCTTCACCATAGACCAGGACAAAGTCCTTTGGAAGGTAGTGGGGGAGGGGAATAGGCTATTAGTTGTCCCTGAGGAGCTGAGGAAAGAGGTGCTACGCCTGTGCCATGACGTCCCAGCAGCTGGCCACCAGGGCATTGATAGAACCAAGGCTCGCTTGCGGGATAGATATTTCTGGTATGGGATGATGAGGGAGGCTGAACAGTTCGTGAGCACTTGCGGTCCATGCAGTAGAAACAAGCACCCCCAGCGCCATGCAAGAGCAGATATGATTAAGTACCACGCAGGTTCCCCTATGGAGAGAGTCCATCTTGATTTTCTGGGGCCCTTGCCCCGGACCAAACAGGGTAACGAGTATGTCCTTGTCATGGTGGACCAGTTCACCAAATGGGTGGAATGTATCCCCCTGCCAACCCAGACTGCGGAGGTCACTGCTACTGCAGCGGTTGACGGATTCTTCGCTCGCTTTGGCTGCCCCTTCCAGATCTTCACGGACCAGGGTAGGAACTTCGAGAGTAAGCTATTCACCGCAGTGTGCGACCTGTTGCAGATCCATAAGGCCCGTACTACCCCTTATCGTCCCTCGGCTAATGGCCAGGTAGAGAGGTATAACAGAACCTTGATGGATGCTGTGCGCTGTTACATAGACAAGGCTCAGAACTGCTGGGATGAACATCTTGCCCAGATAGCAGGTGCTTTGCGCTCAGCTGTTAACAGGAACACCGGATTTACGGCCAACAAGCTCATGTTGGGCAGGGAGGTGAATATCCCTGCTGACCTGATGTTTGCCCCACCCCAGAAGGACCCCGCAGTTGACCTCGAGGGCTACGTGGTCAACCTTGAGAAGTCTATCCATTCGGCTCATGAGACAGCCAGGCGTCGCCTCCAGACCTCGGAGGAACGCATGAAGAGAGATTATGACCTCAGGGTTTCGGCTCACTCTTACAACGAGGGAGACCTGGTTTATGTCCTTGACACAGCCACTGTAAAGGGGAAGTGCAGAAAGTTGAGCCCCTCATGGAAGGGTCCAGGCATAATCTTGAAAAAGTTAAGCTCACACCTTTACAGAGTCAAGACTAAGCTCACTGTGATGGTTGTCAACCACGATCGCCTGAAGAAGTGTGTAGACCGGGATATACCCTTGTGGTTGTCCCGGTATCAAGAGAAGTTCCGAACCCAGTCCCAGGAAGGATGTGACGTAAGTGGTGCCCCATTGCTAGAGGGGGATGCTCCCTTGTGTGAGGCCCCTGGGCCTCCCTACCCGAGTTCGTCCTCTGACAGCCCTCCCCGTGCACCAAGGAAACGGGGGCGCCCGCGCAAGGTACGGTCGCCCTCCTTCGAGTCCGCCAAGTCCTCAGATGGGGAGCTAACTGACTCAGAACTGTACTGTTTCTGTCGTAAACCAGACGATGGGGGACTCATGATCCAGTGTGATCAGTGTTACAGTTGGTTTCATGGGGTTTGTGTGGGGGTTACTTCCCAGGAGGCTTCCTCCCTGGATCAGTATATATGCCCAGATTGTATGGGGGGGCCCAGGGTAGCTAATGTGGGGTCTGCTTTCTTTTGCAGTTCACCTGTGGAAGGTCAGTTTTCTGACCTTTCATCTGACGATGAAGAGTCACCTGTGAGAGGCTGGAGGAGGGAGCGTTCTCCCTCCCAGTACAACCAAAGGGTCCCAGAATGGGAGATGAGGCCCCCAGAGTCGTCCCCTGAGAGGAGGGTACCCTCACCCCCAGAGCGCCAGGAGAGTCCTAGAGACACCCCTCGGCCCACATCGCCACCACCATCCGGAAGGACTGATGGATCCGACCCGGCCTCGGACAGGATTCCCGGACCCCAACCTACTTCCCGTAGGAGCCGAGATAGAGGAGCTAGGAGGGAGCATCCTCCCTCTCCCTGCCCCCTTCCGTGTGGGGCAATGACTAGGAAGCTGAGGGACCACATGTTGCGGCACCACCTCCCCGCCGTATTTAGACACGGGGTGCCCCCTACCCCGGAAGTCTCCGCCCTTCGTATGGAAGCCCTCAGATGGTTAGCCCGCCAGGTCCTGGGCGAGGATGGGGACGTTCAAACTCTGGCGGATGGCATTCGGGGGGGAGGCCGTTTTTCCGGACAGGAACAGCCTCGTTACTCAGGACCTCGTGCAGGCCATGGACGCTCTATGTCATCACGTTGGGGAGTCCCCCCAGCTGTGTACATCATGACAGGGGCGCTACATCCCGCCTTGCTGCTTCACTGGAGGGTCCACGCCCATGTCTTGCAGCGCCTGTCCCCCCGGCTCCGATGGGCATATCTTACTGCCTTCAACGGGCGTAGGATTGGAAGTCGGCGGGTGACGAGTTTCAGCATGAGTTTGCCCATCGGTGTTCCTGGAGGACCATCGGACAGATGCGTGTGGCGTCAGCCCACCCCCTCAGGAGCTCTTGTTCCGGTCCGCCGTCTTGAGGACACCGACAGCGAGGAGACCTCCCCCATTGAAGATATTCCCCGTCCCGAGGAAGACTCTGCCCCCGGCCGACCTCCACCTGGAACCATCACTGGGGGCATTATCACCGCGGAGATGCCGTGGCCTGGAGCTAGGAGGGTGACCCTCGCCGTGGTGCAGGAGTGGTGAGCAGGTCAGAGACCTGGACTCACCCCTGTATTCAGTATTCTCAGTATCCGGGAATTATCCCGGACTTAGGGCTTTGAGTGTAACTGGGAGCAATCCCGGACCCTCTTTACTCAGGGATCTTCCTGAGTTTCCATTATCTGGGGCTTGACCCGGCCTTATTGTTCCTGGGCAGCCTGTCCGGGCGGGCGTTAATAGCGCCCCATCGCTGGAGATGGTACCGGACCCTCCCCCCAGTGAGGACCTAAGCCTGTTAAAGAAAACGGGGGGAGTGTAGTATCTGTGCGACTGTCCCGTGGTACGACCTACTGACAAGGTGACGTCAGATGGCGGGACAGTCGCACGGGCCTCTTTCTCCCTGACGATGGCCAAGCGAGAAGACGCAACTAGAAGTTGGTGAGTCTAACCCCCGGGCCAGGACCCACTCGGATACAGTTGATAATTGTAGTGTATATATATAATAAACCGTTGTTACATTACCTTTGGGGTTTACTTTAATATTGTATCAAATTTGCGATGCGATGTAGTGCGATACGAAGAGTCGAGTCAACAAATAAATGAGAAAATTCAGTTAACAATATTAAACGGTCTTAGATTTAGTAAATGTCGAAAGCAAAGCAAAGAGTGTTTTTTCTTGTATCTGTTTTTTAAAATAAGAATACAAAAGTTTGAGTTTGAGGAATTTCCTTTGAAAGAAGACTCAAACTATTAAATAGAGTGACATATGTCAAATGAAAACGCAGCTCTTTTACAATGCAATCGTCATGGTCATAATAATGAAACTTACAAACAAAGACTTGAGTTTATATCAACTAAACCACTGCAAGATGCTAGTAGTACATATAAGCTTTCCAACACAATATATCATTACATTTTATTTTATTGAAAGCGAAAGGGTACTGTTATTTGGCTTGTATTTAACTATACGGGTATTTATGTCGATACTAATTCAGAATGTCCTTTTCACATATATTTCCATCGCCTGTAATGATGTGCACTGCAGAACTATATAAACAAAGACACCGTGTTATTTGCAGATGGTAGTGGATTTATTGTCACGAACCATGCACGGCCAAAACGTACTATCATCTCCCA
Source organism: Saccostrea cuccullata (assembly GCF_032062105.1). NCBI lineage: Eukaryota > Metazoa > Mollusca > Bivalvia > Ostreida > Ostreidae > Saccostrea > Saccostrea cuccullata. Next base: position 106,612 of record NW_026925523.1, on the reverse strand, counting down.
TTCTGGGGAGTAAGAGATACTCAGATAGAGCTATATGCAGACCTTGAGACATTGTAGTGGAATTCACCTTCATAGATAGGGGTAGAGGACTTTTCTACGACTTTAATTTAACATTTACATATATTTGCATATCCACTGCTCTCTCTTACTATGAACATGTAGCCATCAACTGCGTTCATAGGACTATAGACGCAATTGCTTCTGCTGTGAGTGCAATTGCTCTATCTCACTCGTGTAGAACAATCTCTACTACACTTATAAACCGTGTTGAGAAGTATATATATGAAATGTTTCGTAAAAGGACTAAATATAAGTTTTTAATAATATTTTTTGGAAAAAAAGGAATTCAGAACAATTTAAAATTGCTGTTTGATATCTTTAAAAATTTATTTTTGGTCAATGTATTTAATTGTAATTTAAAACTTTTTAAAAAAGGAATAGAACTCCATATTTTTATTTTTTCGTATCATGCATACTTGTACAAAGAACGATAACTCTTCACACTTGGGTAATAACATACAGAAAGAGAAAATCTCTTTAACTAGTAGATGTATATCTATTTCAAGTAAAAATAAATAGAAAAAGTACCAAAAAAATCACAGAAAAGCATACTTGAGTAATAATCATTATAAAATCATTCTCATTTTTATCATAGTGTTAAATAATTGATTTTTGTCAGAGGATTTCAATAACGTTGATCGATGACGTCACGACTGCATCAAAACAAAAATTAAGAGAATGTGATGACGGCGCTGCTTGTATCCAGATAACTGTGTTAGAGAGGGAAATACTTTTAAAATTGTGATTTATTAGAGAAAAGGAGTATTGATCAGGTGTACTGATTTTAAAGCCGTATGTGTTTTCTTTACTGAAGACAGAAGAAGCTTCGTCCTTATGTAAGTCAGGATTTCCTCTGATATTCTTGACAACATCAAAAAATGCAAATATAAGTAATAAACAACGATTATTTAGTGAACATGGCGTGATGAATAGCAATAGCTCTGCTGGCATATTTTCCATGATGCGCTAGCGCGCATCATGGAATATGCCAGCAGAGCAATTGCTATTCATAACGCCATGTTCACTAAATAACGTTGTTTATTTCTTAAATATTGGTTACGTTTTATCAATTAACAATAGTCATTATTATTTATATGTTGACACAATACATTCCAGTGAGTTTGAATTGAATAATACCATCGAGTGTGACGCTTCTGTTTCATTTTTGGTTATTTAATAGAAAAGACTTTTTTTATTTATTTGGTCACCTTACAATAAATAACCTTATTGATAAACGTGGTGATTTTAACTTGTCTATTTTTAATATTTAGAAATATACCCATAAAAAATACGCAAGAGAACGTTCTACCTTCGATGGCAAGCTATTGCCAAATGAATTTAGTCGTTGCGTCTTGTTCAACGTCAAAATTATGCAAACTTTGTGGTAGATAGAATGACAATGAAGCAAATGCAATCCATAGGCTGTGGTTTTTGCGCCAAATCCAATTGTTTAGCCATTACTAACAATCAATCTGAATTGTCTCCCATTTTTGTCCTTTGCCAGGTCATGACAAAAAGCACATGGCGGTCGAGACTGGTCAACAGGGAATGCTTTCTTCTCCATGGCACATTATCCCACCTAATATATTTTTTAGGAGGCTTGTTTTCTCTGCTCCTCGGATTGTATTGTTTAAAATGGCTTTAGAGCGTGATTGATGTTTCTTTTTCTATATGTACATGCATTTCTTTGTTTATTTTTGCATATTTTTTTTAAATCGCAAAAATATCGAAAACCGCTTCTCAACCCGTCTTTGTAAAACATGTAAAGAAAATATGTTGAGATTTACTAATACAAACATTGCATTGATTTTTTTTATGATTTATTAGAAACTGTTTAAAAAACATGCACTGTATAAAAATTATAAACAAACCTGACTTCTAGAATACTTGACAAATAGAAGGTCAAATGATGACAATTGACATCATTTGCAACAGCGGGTACACGTATTTATTCTGTGAACTATTTAATTTGAGTTGACATCAATCAATTCAAATGACACAAAGCTAGATATTTCATCAGAACCAGATTGTTTGATAAGGAATCATACATATATAAACAGAAATACAGAAAACATTTTGTAAAAAATTATTCTGTAAAGAAGAAGAACATAACTAAAGGACAAATGGTTAAATTTTCCGTCAAAGCAGCTGGGTTCGTGTTAATCGTAACACAGTTTCTTCATGGCACAAAAGGTATTTTCTTTGACGTAATTTGCATTTCTTTTAAAATAATTTTATGACCTCACTTTGTAGATATTTCGTAAATATACACAGATGCATTTAAGCTTTATTTATACCTATAAATTATACTGCAGTAAATAAAAAATATCCTTATTTCCTCAATTATTAAGTAAAAAACTTGAAATTTAATACAGGAGTTAAATAATATTGATCATTTTAAAGACAATTAAAATTTTTTAGTTGCTGTTAAGTTGTTGCCCTTTATATCCAGGGTTCTCCATAAGGGGTTTTACCATGGAGGTACGCCATGGTTAAATTTGTGTGCGCCATGGTTAAATTTGCTGCGCCATGGTTAAAATCCGTGCCCGCCATGGTTAAATTTTAGAATTTAAAACTTGCATTTTCAGAGATGACACCTGCAATATACTATCTGAGTAGTTAATTGTGTTTATACAACGTGTTGTGAAGCCCCCCAAGCGCACACGTACAGGTAATAGTGCTAATTACCCACGGTCGATCAGCTGCGAATGTGCCGTGAAGCGTGAGAATTCATGAATTGAAGGTCGGTCGGCCAGCTGTTTTAACAGTATATAGTTTTTTTTTAACGTTGACAATCTTGATGATATATTAGCCCAAAAATACTCTGTAAAAAAATTCATATTCCTCTGTATTTAATCAATTTCCCATGCTATGTTTTTTAAGCTTTAACTTTATTATCGTTTTCGATATTTAAATGTGCATAGGACCTAAGTGTCAATCGCCGTCTTATTTTTAGAGTTACTTCCCGTTGTTATGAGACGTCTCGTGGCGCTATTTTTAGCACTGGGGCACGTGGAGAAGTAAACAAAACTTGGTGAAAAACGCATTATCTAGAAAAATTGAATGCTTAGAAAAAAAGGACACTTATCCAATTGTTCCTTTATGTGTTTACTTAAAAAATACTACCCATTCATCAGTTTTAGTCATATTTAAACAAAACATTTCATACAACAGGCTACAACAATTCTTACAATTATTAATTTCTGAATATTATTGCCATGGTTAATGTATCAGCAATTTTTTTTTTAATTTCTTCGGAAGATTACTACAGTTATGGTCAAATTCTGGTACATTTGTGAGGTAAAATACAGGATAAATCCTTTTCAATTTTAATTCTTATTTTTTTTAACTTTAAACAGAGTTAGTTATTCCATTGTTTTGTGTTGCAATGGTAAAGTTAACAAATTGTAAAACCAGTAATTGATTAATGAAGATTAGGAAGTCTAACGCGCATTTTGTCTTCACGCAGCTTCCTCCATGGTTAAATTTTCAAATGTGGAGAACCCTGATATCATCAGGTTAATTAGATATGTTTGAAAATACTGGATGTTAATATATGAATTCAATTTCTCTATAACTTAAATATGATGAATATATATCCATGACGACAATATCCAGGAGCCCAATAACCTCTCACTATTTTATGGAATAGGAATTATTCCATTGTCATCCACCTTAAAGACGACATTTCTCAATGGCATCTGATCACATTTCTTATGTTTAGAGGTCCGTATTTGTTCTTCTATTGATTTGTATTGTTTGAATGGACTTTTGAAGTCGTAAACTTGAATACTGTTTGTTATCTCCTTTGGAAAGTTTTTTGGAGGGTTGTACTAGGGTGTTTTAATTATTTTTTTAAATTGTCCATTTTATGTAAAGGAGAATTCTGAATCCTTTCATATCCAATTCATCACTCTAGTGCTGTTTTGATTTATGTGAGCCAATAACAAGCCCTTAGGTTAACTTTGAAATTGTAATTTAACACATCGCAGTATATGAGGTGCAACATATGTGTAAATATCACAGAGAGTGGGATACTATTATTTCTTTCAGCACATACAGTGCTTTATAAATCTTATCTATAAAAAATATTTTACTATATAATAATGAAAATACAAGTTTCAAATTTACTAAATCTTAATTGACATGCTGTACTGTACACTGAAATTTTTTTTTCCAAAAATATATATGATTCAGAATCAGTTTATCTGTGAAGGACATTCTTTTATCTGATCTACTGAACGTCAAGTATATCAGATTTTCTAAAATATCATATTTCACCAACTAGTTTGTTATTCAAATCGAACTGAACTTGAATGATTTTATCTGTTATCCATTTTGAGTGTTATCAAGTGCATGTTCGATTTAAAAGATTTATCTAGTACCTGGTAGGTGTTTCAAGAAGGACGTGAAGATAACAAACAGTCTATAAATACCGAAGTCCATAAAACAATACAAAATAATAGCAGAGCAAACACGGACCTCCGAAACATCAGAGGTGGGATAAGATGCCATGGAGGAAAAAAAATTAGATAATAATTATTTAGTTGTTTGTATCAAATGCTTAGAAATCATTTCTTATTGTTTTTAATAAAATGTTATGATTTCATTTTAAAAATGTATATTGGCGTTCTTAAGCATGCACATCTGATTAAACCCACTACTTTTTGTACAGTATTCCTTAAGGTTGTCCTTTGCTAGCTGCTGGAATTACCGTTAATAGTTAGTTATAGTGAGGTGTAAAGAAAGAGGCTTGATTAGTACAACATTTACTCGAACTTGTAAAGTAACTTCATAAAAGTTTGTATTAACTTAAGAAATGTGTTTTATCGTAATTTGACGAGTCAAATTTCATGATTGATTATTGATGTAGAGTTATTTATCTAAAGTGTTACAATAATATTTTCAAGAGAGTGGTTATTGGAACCAGCTCCTTTTCATATAAGAACTACTTTTAGAATAATGCAATATTATCTGGATTCAGCTGATGAACTTCTATGTGAGGAGGATAAGGATGTTAATTTACCCCATGAAACAGAGTGTCAGCTGTATTATGACTGCTCCTCCACGAGAGCCCCAGAATTCGCCACCAGTGAAAGATACCTCCGCGAATGCAAATACCCCCAGCTGTTCTCTACAAAAACATTCAGGTGTGAGGACTTTGAGAATGTACAATGTGGAAGTAGGATAGAGCGGAAACAAGCATGTAAGCACTAAAAGAATTGTATTTTTAAATAAAAATATTGTTTGTAATTTAAACAATTAACAAAAATTACTAATGATAGACTTTTAAAAGAAAATATGTTTCTTTATCATTAGCATAAATTCGGCAATTAATTTGAGTAATGGTGCTATAGGCATACAAAAAACTTTTTTAAAAAATATGCAAATTTTGACAATAAGCGAGAAATGATTCCTTATTCGGTAGACAAATGAATATGGATTTTTCGGATGCCAAAGTTGAAAGTTTATAATTATTTTAAAAGTCTTAAAGCATAGCATGGCATCAACCATCAACAGCGTATAATTCTTTTTTTTTTTTTTTTAAATTATTTGATTATTTAGTTGTTTATTTTGTTACTTATTTAAGGTGAGTACCAAGCCAACCTGTGCAATGGACCAAACTGTGGTGGCTCCTGTATAATACAATATCCTAGCTGTGCAGAAAAAACAGACGGAGTCCATCCACATGGATCTAAATTAGGAAGTCCCTGGAAGATGGAATGCTACAAAGAAAGACTGATGAGAACTTTTCTTCCGAATTCTTTCCAAGGATGAACTAAATGAACACGTTAGATTAGTGCTCAAAATTACAATTTTTTTTCTTTCTTACAAAACAATATCGCACCATATTTTTAAAAATGCTTGGGTAATAAATAAATTCGAAATAGAGTTATGCTATTTTCAACGCTGTATTAACAACAAGTATTTTATGCATAGAATGGGACAGGCTTAGTGAAGTTATTTAAAAGAATGTTTCCTTTTTATAAACAGTAACAAGTCTTGTACTATTAATGATCTTACCAATAAATGTCGAATTCATCGACCCATGCATAAAATGCTTCTGGTGTCCAACAATGGTAATTTCACGCTCTTGAATATTCTGAAGATCACGTATTTTCTTTTAAATGCTTTTAAAGTTAGAATATCACATTCAGAGGAACAAAAATTATCTTTTATGACTATAAACAAATATAAATCGGAAAATTACATCTTAATGTATATAAAAATTCTGACATCTACATGTATTTACGAAACATAGCCATGCATTTTCAAACATATCTTACATTTGCTTAAATGTACATCTATTGCAAAGTTTTCAAACATTCATACTATTTGCATTACATTTTGTTCAAGCGTCAGTCAATTGGACCTCCTTGCAAGTCTTTATTTATGTTACAAGTGAAACTGACGAAAGCAACTAAGCAAAATACCTTTTAATTTGTTGGTTACTAGTATATAGTTTAAAATTATACTCTTCAAAAAAAGAAACGCATAGTAGAATTTTAGTGACACAATGAACATAAAGATTATTTAGTAAAATGATGCATTGATGAAACAGAAAATGTGGTAAGCAACAGGAATACTATCTAAATATCATAATTAATCAACAATTTTAAATTATAGTCATTTTAAGACCATTAAAGATCAATATCTGGTATGCCCCCCCCCGTCCCCCTGCAGACACAAATGATAGCTACAAACGGCATCAAATGGAAGGAAATGTGTGTAATAAAAACTGTTTAGGAATACTCTCTCAATCCAAATGTTGAACTTTGGTCAGCTGTTGCAGAATCTAGGTATGCGATTGTCTTTGGCAAATCATGTCAATCCATTTTGTCCAATGCTGCTTAGTTTGAATTAAATCTAGCGATTTAGATGACTGTGGCTGAAACATGTTGTTGTTTCTTTGCAAGAATAGGTGTGTCAAACGAGCCATATGTGGCTGTGTTTTGTGAGATTGCAATACGGCTCTAGGATGCTGCAAAATTGAATGGGTATGTGTTGGTAGAACATGGTTAGAGTACCTTTTTCATCAAAGTCCATTGAATTCGAACCAAATCAATCTTACTTTCTTATAATACCGTTTTTCATATTATAACACTAGCATCACAAACTTTTTTTAACGTCCTGGAGGCAGTTATCTGTCTAACATTCATTACAAAGCATTAGCACTCTTAAACTTATAAGAGGCTTTCAGATAAACATTCTGGACTAGTAGGTTAACCAAAATGTTCAGCACTAATGCTGTGGTCATGCTCTATTTATCTGAGATCTTTGAAGTCGACATTTGTAGTGTTGTGGGGTCGGAACAATGGCAGGAATAATCCTTTTGGAATGATTCGTAGTCAACTGAAAACGGTCTTATTAGATGATCTGTGCAGTTCAAGGATAGCTAATGCTTAAGATGACGTCCTTGCATTACATTCATGCAATTTATGCAATCCTCGGAAGTGATGCTGTGCTGCTGATGTCACACGTAGTCTACCATATTTTTTGCGAATATTTGGTGTTCGATGTTAATGGTTAATGTTTTATAGGTTAGGTATGTTCTGTGTGTAACATTAAAACCTCTTGCAATGGTAGATTGCGGTATCTCTGCTTCCAGTCGCCCATTTTCCTTTTTGTGCTACGCAACATTCAGATGCAGCATTTTTAGGAAGCGTCATTTTTCAGATAAAACCAGATTCAAAATTTCGAGAACCCCCGCTTTTGATAGCCCCTTTCTATCTGAAGGGATTGCATCAGAATTCAACAAATGAAAATTGAGATCAAAATTTTTTTTGGAGGGGGGATTTTGCAAAATCAGGTCTTTTTGTCTGTGAGATTTGTAGAATAGCTGTAAAGTTAACAATTCCATTAGAAAAAATCATGCATTTCACTCAAATACATCGTATCCATACAAAAATGAAAGGTATGACAAAACTATCATACATTTTTCAGGGCATTGTTCCTACTATGCGTTTCTTTTTTTGAAGAGTATATACATGTATTTGTTATTCCTTATAATTTCAAATCGAATTTTAAATGTTTGACAAACAAGTGAATTATATTATCAATAGATTAATTTATTGTATGGTCAAGTAGTAAATATTAAGAGTTCATTTATAATAGTGTGCACAGTTACCAGACTAATTTGAGGGAACTTATATACTGAGACAATGGAAATAAAATAATTGATTAATCGGCACGTACATGTACGCTCTCCACTTTAATCTTGTACTGTATCTTGAGATGATATTTTAATTATACAATTTGTCGAAGACCATACATTTTTCTTTTCTGATCTTTTTTTTAAGTAACAATTGAAATGCCAATTATTATCTTTTTTTTCCTTTTACACATTGACTGATATATTTACCCAATTTTATTAAATTTTATCAATGGCCTTTACATACTGGTAATAAAAATACTAAAGAAAATAAATAGGTACATATTTTTGTTACAGTCTACCTGGAAAATTAAAATACATAATTTATTAATTGTTTGAAAAAATAAAGAAAACAAATAAATATAACATACAACCTTGAGAATTAAAATTAATAAATATAAAATAGTATTTAACAATTATCATAATAGATTTACACTGTACATTCACACGCTTTGCTTGTACGAGGGGTTATCAAAAAGTTCGTGGACTGAGGCTATAAAATTAGTATTATGTAACCTGAGCTTACAAAATTTTTATGGAACATAAAACAATAAAAAATAAAGAAATGTTGAAAATGTTAACTTGATAGCTAGTCCCCGAACTTTTTGATACCCCCTCGTATGTACAACGTTTCGATTTATATCGAATAACATCACACATTCGATCTTTTTCCAATCGACAGATCAATATGCCATCCCGAGCGAACCCGAAGTGACCCAGAAAACGACCCCGAGGTCCGCTCCGGGTTCACTTTCTGTTAGGTTGTCTTCGGTAGGTACTGTATATAGGGCAGTTCAAATTCCTTTTGGCCCTGTGGAATAATAAAAATATTTTAAACTGATATTTGATTTTGGAGAATTTCTTCCTTAGAAAGGGAAGTATGAGTATAAGTATGATTACCACTTGTAGAATTAAGTTCTTCTAAAATAAAACTTATATAATGAGCCTTAAAAACGAAGATAATGTTGTTGCCTGCTTTGTCGGCAGGGACCAGTACGTACTGATCATGTAATTCATCTCATACGTGTGGATGATACAGGCCGTTGGATAAACCTATGCTTTATAATATCAACGGGAAGATGCTTTATCAATAGCACTTCCGGTTTTGACACGATCTCTCGCTTCGAGATTTTATTTTATTGAAACTTTTATTTGTAAAAAGGTCCTGCCCTTATTAAATGAATGATGAAGTGAATTAATGTCGTTAAAAGCACGAAAAAGACTTGTGCATGTCAAAGAAGTGTCTTATTTTATCATGGCTTCTTGAAGACGGATGTAACCCCCCCCCCCCCCTCCATTCCTTGTTCTCGGAGAAAGTAAAGCCTAAGGGCCTATCAGTTAAGTTGTTATGAGATTCCTTTAACGTCTTCAACACTGCTTTTTGTATTTTACTTCGTATGTCTACCTATAGTAGTAATGTAGGTGTAACTAACCATGGATCAACAATGAATCGGCCCTTAGCCTTGCCTAACATGTTTTGTACTGCCATCGTCCAAATAGTTATTTTCACGATCCCTTACCGTCCTTTCTACATTCATTCAGAAGTTAATTTGATTGAACGCTCCAGATTTTGTCATGCAATGTTTTCAAAGACGGAGATAGCAAAAATTATAAATTTTGAACACGATCTACTTTCTTTCGAGAAATGTAAACATTAACGGTGCTACGTCATCAAAGTTAGACGTCATCAATTTGAATTAGCAATCATTCAAGTAGTTTCGCAGGGGAAGTCTCAAAATTTTGTTTAAACGATAGTCTTATGAGATAAATAGAACATCTATAATTCTTGTGTTATTTGATATTGGCTTTATCCAACTCGTTGTCAAAATGGTGTATATTCGCTCGGCAAGCCTCGTGGATATATACACCATTTCAACTCATTGGATAAAGCCAATATCAAATCACACAATAGATAGATCAATCTAATTCTTTTTTCACTTCTGGATTATTGAACACAGAAGGATAGATGGTTTTCATAGTGCCTCGGATATAATATATTTAATCCATTATGACAAGGTGTCAACGTTTTCATTTTCATATCTGGCCCATCATCTGGAGTAATGTTCAATACAATCAATAATATTTATGAAATTCCAACGCCAGTTGAAGGATCGGGGTTCCCTATTTTTAGGACCTTTTAAAATAAGTGATCTAAGGTCCTCATTATTAACCCTGTAAGAAAACTTACGACTTCAGAGCATACAAAGCATGACTTCCATAAATCTTTTATCTAACGTCTGTGTCCATGGTTTCTAAAGTTATCTGAATTTTATTAAATATATTAGTTTCTTTGGTATATTAAGCGATTTTTAACCGGGTATAGGTGAGTACGTCTTGCCCTTGAGCTTACTTTCTCCGTGATAATTGACCAAGTTATTTAATTCAATTCGATAAAAAGAAGTGAGACGCACTTTTATACTTAATTTATTTGTAAGACACGTAGGAAAACATTTCAAGACTCTTTGGCATTTGATTTATCTGTAGGAAATCAGTCCGAAAGTGAACTCTTTGACTTTTGACTATCTTTAAGGAAATAAGAACAAATCTTAACTCCTTTACACCTGATGTTATCTTCAGGGAAATAAGTACGAGACTATTTATACAGCGTCATCTGTGTCTGCATATTACTTATCCGAAACTGCATTGTTAAAGAGTACCTCTAAAATATTTCCATAATGATTGAACTGTTTATGCTTGCAATATTTTATTTGACACAACTATACGTTATGGTTGATTCCGTTCCTGTACTGATTACGATGGACGTTTCAACGCCCACTTCCTCTACGCCATATCCTACGTTCACTTATCCTCCGTATCCTACGCGTAAAGTGTTCGACCATTGTTTTTATCGCGGCGCAAGATACCCTCTTGGTTACTTTCATCCTGATCCGTGCACATCTTGTGAATGTTATGACACCGGAATTCCCAGCTGTGTCATTGGAGATTGTCACTATCCCTGGTGCGACGACTTCTATTTCAGAAGCCCGGATGATTGCTGTGTAACATGTCCGTATGGTGTGTAATACATTTCGTTTTTCTAATCTAAAAATAAAAATCTTCATAATCATTTTTTTGTAGTTACTCAAATTATATGTTGTATGTCGACATCATATATGTATAAATGCATTATTACCCTTGAACAACCCTCGTATTCAATACAGATAATCAATCAGTGGAAGTATTCCATGCAATAGATCAGTGAAATAATATTTTTAATCATTAGGATACAATTGCACAGCCCCGGATGGATCATTCGTACAATATCAAAAGAAATACTTCATGGACAATAACACAGTCTGTCACTGCCTGGGACGGGAACCAAACGAGACAGCTGTTTGTGAAGCAGTCCATTCTTCGACAAAAACTGTTCACCAAGTAGTGGGATAGGACTATATTTTACCTTTATAATATGTTTTATTAAAATTATTAATGAACAACTACTGCGACATTGGTTTTTACACACTTAAAAAATCCCGTATAGTAGCCGAAGGCAAAGTTTCCCAAGATGTAACTTTAAGCTCAAGCCATCAAAAGTAAAGGACAAGATAGTGTAAGACCCCTATTTTGCCCCCCCCCCCTTTTGGGTGTCTTTCAGAATAATCCAACAGTTCATCCATAACAACTTGTCACCCCTGCCACAAAATGAGTATTGGTTCTAAGGTTTAAAATATACAGAGGTCACAGAAAGATCAGGAGAGGTCAATTTTCGAATTTTCTCATTTTATGCAAATTTTCATCGATTTTACAGCACATTTTGTCTTGAAAAACATAGAGCATAAACTTGCCTACCAAATTGATATATTTCATACACTAGTATCAGATGCATCTTATGCGTAAAAATCTCAGATAGGCAAGCTTGTGCTTTATGTTTTCTGAAGACAAAAGTATCTCAAATATGACGAAATTCCACCAGAATTGAGGAAATTCGGGAAAATGTCCTATTACTTCTGCACCCTCTAGTGCTTTTCATATAAGCATTGAATTTGAATTAGTGCTTGATTTAAAGTAAGCATCATACATCAAAAAAAGGGCCAGATTCGGCCCTTAGGCCCTTACCCTATCTTGTCCTTTGTTTATAAATAAAATATCTTGAATTTCAACACAAAAAATCCACGTAAAACTTATTGAACAAGTAAAACGTTCGTTAGAATTACTTAGGTTTTCCATTTTATGGTCGAAAAATGATAAATCCACAGTATTAAGGTCAATGAATCAGAAGAAATAAAACTCAAAGGTAGCGATAATTTTACAAGAACGTAACCTTATAAAAGCCTTATTACATATGAGTTCGAACTACAATCGTTCAAGATTTATCGAAAAAATTAATTTTCAGAAATTGGATCAAACTTTAAGATTGATAACATATAGTATCTGAAACGTTGGTTTCAAAGATGAAACTTGTTATATATAATAACATAAAAAATGAAATACGTGCTATAAAATTCCTTTGAACGCATTGAAGGTCGATCCGGATATCATTCACATCAATATGACAAGGAAGTAACAAATTTAGATTTGTTCATGTTTTTCTCATTTTGCTTTACATTGTCCTATTCTCGACAGCTCTCATGCCTCTTAGCATGAGTTGGTAGCAGCAATTTTTTCTTATATAGGCGAAATATACATAAATAGAAATTTTGCAAGAATAACTTTTATTGCAGAATACATACAGTACAAAGTATACAAATCACTTTTGCCTACAGAACCGAATTATAACTGTACAGAACCAACACTTAAGAATGACCGTGTTCGAAAGGTATTCATTGGACGCTTTTTAAAGTCTCGTTATAAAAATGAATTCAAACATGATGGACGGAAGAGGGAGCTGTTTGGTTAGTATTCTCTGATTGTGTCGGTTAGTTTATTTTTAGACCTTTAACAACACATTTTTTGATGGAACAGATTAACATGTAGTATTTTAATCTAATAGTATAATTTTATGTCTTTTTTCAGTGGCCGGTGCAAAATGTCCTAATGTACAACTAGAAAAAGATCTATAAGTTTCTAAAAGGCTGGATGATATGCTTCTGAAATTCTAATTATATGCCGTGTGTGAAATCCTGAAATTCAGTCAATGACCTAAAAAGTCGTTTTTTCTTGCGTTATTATTTCATCAAATGACTTGTACGTTATCAATAAATAAAACGATTTCTTGATAGTCGTGTTCTTTGAAAGGGATTTTCAAACTTTGATGAAACTTAGCAAAGGGGAGAAATCGAATCTTAAATCCGCCTTCTGATTAGTTAATGTAGATCTTAAATCTCGATATTCAAATTTAGAATCTCGATTCTAATTTGTAATTTCGTGTTTCGAATCTCGAATGAGTCGTCTGGGCTTCCGTAATACAAGAAAAGTGTCAAAATGTGATATAGATATTTGGAATTGCAGCTACAGTTAAGTGCACTGACATGGCTATTTTTGAAAGTCAGATTGATAAATGATAAGAAGCATTACGATGGCAGCTACACAAAGTGCTGAATTTTCCATCATGATTTTCACGATCGTAGCCATAATTGCAGGTACATGTAACATCTTTTTTCATTTGTACTCTTTTTATCAAAGTATACAAAATGCGTAGTAAAAAAGGGCGTTCTTACTTATCGTATACACTCTGTTTCGTTTTGTATAATGACCATACGAATGTTTCAACAAAAAATAATGGTTGTGAATAGAACAATGTTTTTGTTTCTTTTGAAAACCATAACAACACACACATCCTCACCACCTACTAATAAATTCTGCGAAGTAAATATTTCTTTTTAGAATATTACCCGTCCTCAAGCAGGGTTAACTGTTGCTTCGTTCGATCTTTCAAACTGGAAGACGAGGTTACTGAGAGTCATTGTTTTTTAAAACAAATATTCAATGAATCAGCTTTTATTTATATGAAATTATTATATCATAAATTGCTGACCAACGAAAACAGGAAGGAAACATATTGTATGGTATACGAGCGAGTTCTTGGGTAGGACTCGATTTTATTTATCTGAAACAAAGAGCTCTTAAAGATATTGATCTAAAACTTTTAGGAAATCTTTGTGAATTTTGACCTCACCGACGATAACAAAGACTGTTTTTGAATAAAGTTATGTTGCACCTGGTTAACTTTTGCTCCATAACTAAATTGTTTCTGACTTGAATTTATAACCAAAAGTTGAATTAATTTTTGTACTTTTAAATAAATTATACAGTAATTTCTTTCTTTTCTTTTTTCTGAATATTTTCATACATTTTATTTTCAAGTAATCATAGCCCCTGTTGAAACTAATCCCTGCCCTCATGGTTGGGTACATCATGCATCCTCCTGTTACCTGTTCATTTCGGACGTCCACAAGGACTGGAGGGGGGCGATGGTATGTTACAACTTCCATGATTTCACGACCTTAGATCGAATGATGACTTACGTCTTTCAAAGAAAATATTAGGTCATTTTAGCACTGACTTATGTTCTTTTCTCCTTTTATGAGATCATGATCATGACGAATGACACACCGGTTGACAAGGGATGCTTACTCCTCCATGGCAACGGATCCGATTCTTGTTATTCAGTCCCTGTGTGCTCAGCATACAGTTTGAATTTAAAGCTTCTGAGCATGATAACTACATGTATTTGTTATCTTGCACAAAAATGATATAGCTATATTCTACCCTATCTTTCAACATGAGATGGAGATGAGCCTATGACAACTCGAATGCAATGTACATGTATTTCCCTGTCTTTCTTCTTTACAGTCACACTGTAATGTTCTTCAAGCAAAATTGGTGGAAATCGAGACAGCTGCCGAGGACGAGTTTATTCGCTTACATTTGAAGAACAACAACTATACCGGTAAAAAACAAATGTGAAATTACATGTATTCCATAGAGTTAAAACGAAATCATAAGGAAGACTCTGAAAAGTTATTATTACATGTATATATAACATAATTTTTATTGTAAAAAGCTGTAATGAAATGGCAGTGGCAGGGAAATGGTAATGCATGACATAAACTCCATCCAACGCAGTAGAAAACTAGTGCTAATTGTAACGGGAACCGTTACAGATGTTCCCCAAACGCTCCCCAACTTCATTTTGGTGCCTCATTCCATCTAAGCTTCATCAAATAAACTAAACTCTATGCATCTTAAACTTAAACAACGTTTTTCCTAAAGCATACCAAGTATATACATGTAGCAAATTTTTGCATTGCACATGTGCATACTTGCATGCATTTGCGGAATGACCATATCATTGTATCTACACTATTGATTTATTTTAATGTACTTAATATCAAGGCATTTAATCAAAAAGTAATCGAAAATATGCTAAATCAAGTGCGTTTGTAATTATACGTATTGCACGTGCATGCATGTGCGTGATGACCATATCCTCTTGTAAGGGTCCATTAAGACTATCTATGTTCTAAACTCCATCCTGTTTGTCTGAAAACCAAGGGAGTTATAGCCATTTAAAGTTTTAGCCAATCATATTGCAGCGCACGTGCATGCGTGTGGTTTCATGAAAATTATTTTATACGATATCGTATATCTTAATCCATGACTATAAATTAAATTTCAAAGTATTTCGTCAAAAAACGAACAAGATATTGAGATTTTTGTTTCAGCCAATCAGAGCGAAGCGCACGTGCATGCGCGTGATTTCATGATAATTTGACCATGTCCTCTTGTGTATAATACTAATATATTCTTATATTCTGAGTTTCAACACATTTTATCAGAAAATAGAAAAAGTTACGGCTATATCAATTATATTGGTCATTTTACGTGCTGCGCGTGAGCGCTCTTGCAAGCACGTGCGCGCAAAATGACCTTGATTCCGCAAATCTACATAACATGTCTACTTACCCTAAAAAGATTTTACCTATAGTTTACAAGATCATTCGCTGACAAATAAGTACCCAGGAAGAAGAAAAATAATAATAAGAAACAGAGTAAAAACAATATGTTCCCAAACTTCGTTTGGGGAACATAATTATTGCATGTATTCGTTGATTTGGCCTTAAAAGTATTCAGTTTGTTTCCTGTAACCCGACCGACCCATTTAAAAAAACATGGGCAGATTTTTTCCCTGCCAAATCTGTGTTTGATCGATCAGCTGATGAAATTTCTTAAAAAATGTTAATTGTAGCTGTATTTGAGAAATAAAATATGTCAACCTATATTGTACACGTAGTAAACATTTTCCATAAATATAAAGAGTAATCCTTCTTGTAATAAGAACCCCCCACAACTTTTCTGCCTCTAGGCAGCCATGTTGGGTGTCTTCTGTAAATATAACACCTGGTTAGTTCAGTCAGGGGATGTACGTTTGAGTCCTTTATCTACACTGAACCAAACTTCTAAGTGTTCACCTAACATTTTTGAAGTTTTAAAGAACAAATACGAACAATAAATAATTTCTTTAATTCTTGGTTAATGATGCATATTTAAGTTCGATGTTGCGTAAATTTCATGTAAGTATCTCGTCAGAATTTGAAGCAAAGTGTCAAGGAAATGATGTACCCTCAAAATGAAAATTCGCACAAAAAATCTCGATGGAGAAAGACCCACTACTCGCTCTAATTACTTCAAGACAATCTTTATTGTTGGATACCATGTACCCCTGAATATGAGATTGACCCATCTGTTGCCACACCTACATGTACTGCATAGATCTTTCCTAACCATTGAAATTATGAGGAAAAGGGGGGGGGGGCTTTGAGATTTCTTTTAAAATCCCAAATTTGTTCAGTGGAATTCATATCCAGGAATTTGACAGTATATCGTCACATAAGTACCTTTTGGTCAATATCCTTTGGTGTTAAGCACGTAAGTGCGCCGCTTTAAGGATAATTCAGACTGCCTAAGCTGATTTAAGATTGCCACGGGCCCCGATTTCTTATAATTTTCGTACGATTGAAATGGTTTGTTTCCATGTTTCTAAGATTTTTGCAGGACACTTAAACACTCTCTTAACCTGGTGTAGCGCGAAATTTTCTCCTCAGATGAAGATTAAGGTCACTTCCGGTTTGGTTAAATTTTGTCCAAAAACTTTCAAATTGTGATAAAATGGTTATGAAAAATGAGCGCAGCCTATAGAAAAATGTGTTTAAATGGGTTTTGATACTGTTTGATGATTTTTAAAAGTAATATCAAGTACAATTAAGCACTAAAATAAAAATGAGTAAAACTTGGTGTAAAGATGGTCCAGATATCAATATTCCAACGGCTCTCCCTTCTATATCAATGGTTATTTTGCCAATGTTTTGTGTTTTTCAGTGAAAACAGTTTTTTAAATTTGATAATGATCACAAAAAGATGCTTATTGCACAAAACACGCGCTGCAAAGTACAGATGTTTTGTTTTAAAGCTTCGTCACGGAACATTGGTTTTCATCGGTGATATTGAATTATCGTTCTACAATTGTTTAAAAGACTAAATTGATGTAATAATGTGAAAATATCATACCATTCTATATAGTAGTTTTTAAATAAATACATTTCTTAAAGTGAACACTTAGAAGTTTTGTTAAGTGTATAAGAAAAACAAAGGAAATCCCGACCTACCGTCCCTTGATTTTTTGGAAATGTTACAAGAAACAAACACAATTTTTATGCCTTTCATTTTTGCAGGAAATCTACATGTGTCATAGAAATCTTAAAATCTCAGAAAATCTAATTCAATTTTAAAGTATTTCTATCGCTCAAACTTCAAAACATCAGGAGCATGGTTGGTTTTTAGGTTACATGAGGTATTTTAAAAGTAGTCTTTTTGCTTGCATGATTTTTGCTTTTACATGCCTTAAGCTACTCTGTAATGAAAAGGGTGGAGTTGTTTTTGCTATAACAAATTTTTATGCCCCCGTTTACGAAGTTTTGGTACTCTATACTAGTAGTTTTTGTCGTGTCCGTGCGTCTGTCAGTCTGTCCCTCTGCATGACTAGTAAATACTATAAATTCATATTTAAAATATCAATTCTTTGCGGCAAGACCTTTCATTTGAAACCAACATTATTGACCTTTGACCTAGATATTGGAGATTTCTGTGCTTACGAAAAAACGTTTAAGTTGCCCATAACTGTTGTTAAGGCAAGGGCTTTCATACTTCACATATGTAATTCTTGTGAAAAGACCTTTCACAGGAGATTAACTTCTTTTACCCTTTGACCTTGGAGTTTGACCTACTTTTTTTTTTTTTACAAACTTTAACCTTGGCCATTACTTTTGAACAGCAAGGGCTAGAGCTTTAATACTTCACATATAATCCTTGTGAGAAGACCTTTCATTGAATATCAACCACTTTGATACTTTGACTTTGACCTTGGAGTTTGACCTTCTACGTAATATATAAATGTTAGGACAGTAGGCTACGAAATTAGGAACCTAACAATCCCCGTACTATGATTTTGACCCCGAGTCTATGACCTTGAAGTTTGACATACAGGTGTACTATAATTAAAAAAATTATCTTTGCCTTAACCTTTTGATTTAGAAAAAAAGACTTCCCTGTTTGATACCCTTTTCATTGTTTAACATTTTGTACATTTACATTACCCGTGACAACACCTTTCGAAATATACGAAATTTTTTAAAACACTTTACCTTAATGTTTAAGCTACTTTTCAAAAACTCTTACATTACTTTAAATTGGTCATAAATTTTGAATGGGAATGGATACTTTTTTCATATGATACGTGTACTTTTCAAAATATTTATCTTTGCTTATAAAAGATATGGAGATAACGAACAGTATTCAATATTACAGTCCATAAAACAATACAAGGTAAGAGCAGAGCAAACACGGACCTCCAAAACATCAGAGGTGGGTTCAGGTGCCATGGAGGAGTAAGCATCGCCTGCCTACCGGTTACACCCGCCGTGTGTTTCTGTCGTGATCGGGAAGATATATAAACTCCGTATGCAGGTGATGAAGGTATATTGCTGCATACGTAAGGGAAGTTGACGATAGAAAAGTTTTCATGTTAATCATACAGCTTGGTTGTTAGATTACCATTTGCTTCTTTTTCAAGTATAATATTCAAATATGAAACGATTGTGTCAGACCCTGTCGTATCTTTTATCTCAAGCTTACCAGGATATATCGTAATGGAAATTACCATGGTTAATTCACAATACGTCGTCGATATATCTAAGTGTCTAGTTGAAGGCCACAGCAAGTGTTCTTCTTTTCACGCTTTAGATCTTGCAAAAAATCTGCTTCATATGAATACAAAAATTGCTCTGCTAATAACGGAGCGCAATTGGTACCCATGGGAATTATTATTTATAAGCTTTGATCCAGAAACGATAATTCTCTCTTTTTTTGACATTGCAATACCTGTGTTTTCAATCATGGAGAGATTTTGACCCCTTGACTATGACCAATCCCTCCACCCCCAAAAAACTTTGGTGATTACTTTTGAATGTGATATTATATGTGTAACCCTGTATTCTATGGTTCAAAAGTTATGGCAAAATTTCGAAAAAGCTGTATTTAGCAAACAGGTCACAGTCATGGTCGCAAGGTCATTATCCTTGGTGTCATTTGAAAGAGCTCAATACGCAAAGTATGTATACCAAATGAATAATGAAGCGCGTAAAAACATATATCTACTATACTATAAACATCACAAGGCATGGATCTAACCATCATGTTGGATTCCGCTTCGGGACACTTTCAGACTAATTGCGAAAATTTCTCGCCCAAGTCGGGTTTTGGTGACATCGGAAGCTGTCATTTGTTAAAAAAACCCAAATCAGGTTGAATTATTGCAGTGTTTTTGTCGTAATCATTCGTTTTACTACATTCCTCTCCAATCCTGTTCTCCTTGAGTTTTATCGGGTATAAAACCATTATGATATTTTATTCTCATAAAAGAACAAATGTATTGCATCATCGTAATCGCATTGTAGCGCCATCGCATTATCGTAATCCGGTCATCGCATTATCGCACCAGCGACCTAAGTCAATGCTCAATTTTGCGATAGTAAACTACATGGCCCTATCTTGATTACTTACTATATGCCACAGCGACAGGTCTTTTCTTCGATCGTTGCAACAACTTTAGTAGAATACTAGTATGCGTCTTACAATAAATGAATATTTATTAGTCTTTGTCATTTGTCTTTAATAGCACTTTCCCCTCTATTTGACTTTCCGTTCACCAACTTGTGTTCGAACATAACCAAGCTGTTGAGTGAATTTAGGTCCAGGTACAGGGCAGTAAGATACTGAAAACATGTCTGGATAAACACTCTTTGAAATCATGACTGGTTTGAATTTAAAATTTATTTTTTTTTACCATATCCTATTGGTTAACAATCAATTGATTTCTCATATCTTAATGTCATATCTCTAAGGCTAAATTGACTGGACCAAGAAAAATTGACAGGGGTCAAGTCCATTGCTTTCAAAACCCTCAATGGCAAGAATGACATTTAAGTATTTGTTCCATTTTTATTCTGAGATTGAGGGTTATCTCAACTTCACGAGTTATTATGACATATTACGATAGGAGAAGGGAGACCGTTCTTTTGGTTTTAAAATAGCATTAAGTATCACTTGTCAGTTGAGATAGAATATGTCCAAATATATGAAGCACCCCAGGAGTATATGTCATATTACACACACTCGATCAAATTAATTATCTCTAAAAAGTGCATGGTTGATACTTTTCAGCGTTTAAATACCGTTTATAATTTAGGTCAATTTTGGATGGGACTTTCTGATATTCTAAGAGAGGGTGAGTGGGTGTGGATGTCTTCCCAGAAAGTGGCTACGTACACCAACTGGGGCCCGGGGTTACCGGACAATTATGCAAATAATGAAGATTGTGGTACGCTTTGGAATCACTACGGATTTCTATGGAACGATAAATACTGCGGACACCATGTCAATTTTATTTGTGAGAATGAGTAAGTTCAAAATCTTGGACATACTAGTACCATCCTTGTATTTGTGATTTTACGAGGGTTGATCCAAAAGTAATGTCACAACTTCGATAAAATCGCTATCCGTCGACGCAAAACAACAAAATTAATAATGATGAAAGCTACATTTATTTTAAATCAGACCTGAAAATTTCAATGCAACATGATTTATACTTTTCAAAATATCGGTTTATATACAACGTGCGATTATGGTAGTCGCCGCAGCTGAATAACGTCATATGACGGATACGCGCCGTCATACATTTGAACGCTTCTCTTCGTTTCATTAAAAATATTTGAGATTTAATATCCATGAACACGTTCACAAATTTCACTTTCTTACCCTTAGTACCCATCGTACACTCACTATTTTATAATTATTTCTGTCAAAATTCATTGAACAGTAGTAAAAGACCAACTTAAATTTTCACATATCGTCTGTCCGTCTGTCTTTTTGACAACGCCACACACCATTGAACATTTCCAACCGCCCTCCCATCTTTTGGTTTTCTTGTCATCTGCTGAGCATTTAATGACCCATCACCCACCGACAAATCGCTGAAGCCATCTAAACAAGTCTCTTAATAACATTCTTTCCTCCGAAAGTCTGGTGAATCAACGTAACTGTCTCTACTGGCGAATTTTCCATTTTGAAGCAAAAATGCATTACAGTTTGTTTTGGCTTTTTTGTCCATTTTGACAGTTCCTTTTTTCAATGCACCGGAATAAATCAACGATGTTTTCCATAAAAAATAGCAGTGATGTCATATAATTTACAATTGAAGACTAGAAAATGATGTTAATTTTTGTCTTTTAAAGTATTTTGCGTTTAGGCGCTTTTAAAAGATGCCTTTTAAGTGTTTGTCTTTTTTTATGCTACAAAAGTACACTTTAATTTGTGACGTTCGGTTTTGACGCGGCGACACCCCCTATCTTATATGATTTAAACTTATATAAAATAAACTCAGTTAAACATTATTGAATGAAAAATTAAAGTTTAATAAAATTTATATTTGTGCATCTTTTGGTATATAATATTTGATAATATGACGCCAAATTTAAAAGATTTTGACACCGTGACATTACTTTTGGATCAACCCTCGTAACTTGAGATAATGTAAGCATTAGCATTTCATGGTTTCGATTTCGTGATATCACAACAAATGTCAAGATAAAGACTGACCTTCTCAGTAAATGGGAAAGCCAAGGTCTGTCTTTTACCATCATGAAATCGACATAGACTTAAAAGTTGAAATTTTAAACATCTGCAAAAGTTGAAAATTTGTTGAATCTCTTTATTTGCATACGAAAGCAGACTGATGATACAAAATTGGAAACCGTTTTCATTTTGTGCTGCATAGGGTCTAAATAATTGCAAATCCATATACATTTATTGCCTGAAGCTTAAGATTCCTTATGATCTCGGGTCAAGGACAAAAATGTCAACGTAACGAAGAGACAATCTACTATGTAGCTAGAAAATGGGCAAAGATGTTCCATATTGAGTGAAGAGATATAACAAGACTAAATGTCTCTGGGCAATAAGAATACATGTAAGGAACATTTTAGTTAAGCAGTAAGAGTACCTTTATCATAATCCAGATTGCTAGAAGTTCGTGGCGAGACACTTTTGAAATTTTTGCTAAAAGAAGGAGTCAATTTTAAGCAATTAAGGGAAATTTGACACTCAGTGCTGCGTGGATGAAATTATACATCAAAAAGTCTACAGCATTGTTTTTAAAACAGTAAAGCTATCAATGCTATATCACAACAACGACGAATTGTTTCAATTTAGTTCAACAACACATTATCATAAAAATGAAGAGGACCGTAAAAACATGTTTTGTTTACTAAATCTAGAATACAAGTCATGTATTTCGATCGTGAGGAGGTTGTCGAAGACGTTCATCCTTATATACATGTTACTATGTTCGTTTTCTAAGATTCATAATTAAAGTATAAGGTTACTTTAAATGTCTTATTTACTATGTCGCACTTTTGTTTTAAATTGCTCTTGTTAATATTTTATGCATTCAAAGAATTTTTTTTTTGTAATTTCTTTCAATTCCCATTATCGGAGATATTTCATTTTCCAATTGTAATCTCTATATGCATCCTGTTCGAATCCCTCATTCATGTAAGTTTAAAACATACCAGTATTTCTAACTACGAAACATGAGTTTGAGGTGTGCAACCGAGAATGATTTCAATTGATAATATGAAATTGCTATAAATTTTCTTTTAGAATGTTGGAAGGTATGCTAGTGGGATAAAGGATCACACACACCATCAGCTGTAGACGTCTAATAACTAAATTACATGTAACTACACAATAAATCTAGTATGTTTTAATGTTTATAACTATATCTTGTTTTTAGTCAATGCAATAAGTTATAGTACAAACTGATGATGAAATGTGTAGTGACGTAAGTGGTTTGTGTAAAGGTGATCAATAGAGTGGAATTTCGTAGTGATAAATGTACTAAACGTACTGACAACCGAACCCGTCCAAAATAATACTCCTGATATTTCCCTTTGAAAAATGGTTATTAGATCACATGAGCTGAAAGTGTAAAAGAGACAATATATTGCCTCTGCTGGGGATCTAACCCGGGGCTCTGGCTTGCCAGTGTAATGCTCTACCAATTGAGCTAAAGGGTTAACCCATTAGAAAGCCGTGTATCTTACAGTACCATATTGTCCCTCTCCATTTAGAATAAAATGTCCTCATCTCTTTTGGAGTACAAACAAATGTGAGACGAAGTTCAAGGGGCAATTACTCTTACCCACCATAGAACACAGGAAACCCAACGTGGGCGCCAATTGTAACAGAAACAATTTACTGGCTTTGCTGGGGATCGAACACGGGGCGTCTGGCTTGCCAGTCCAATGCCCTCCCAATAAAACTAAAGGTTTAACCCACTAGCCCAAGCTAGTAGGAAGTTGTGTATCTTACACTACCACAAAAGCTCAATTGAGCTTTTCTGATCATATTTTTTCTGTAGTCTGTCTGTCTAGCTGTCTGTCCGTCTGTAAACTTTTCACATTTTCGACTTCTTAAAAACCACTTGGCCGATTTCAACCAAACTTGCCACAAATCATCTTGGGTGAAAGGACTTCAAGTTTGTTGAAATAAAATGCCACACCTATGGGATGCGAAAAGGGTAAAAAAAAAGACGTTACTGCAAAACTATCAACTAATTGTTAGAAACACACTGAAAAAAAACCCAGACATCCTTAAACAAAATCCAAAGACTTGTTTGCAAAAACAGACTCCGATGCAAGACCAATGATCACCAATGCAAAACCAACAATCATGCACTGAATTGACCCTAGATGGCGTGACCCCCCAGACATTACCTGAATTAACGCTAGATGGTGCGTAAGTTTTTTCTACGTCATCATTACTTGTGTACTTTCATATAAATGTAAATCCTGCGAGGAACTTAATTAGTTTGGAAAAGTTAGAACTACCTATTAAATCTTTCATATTTCACAGGTGTATTTTTTGCAAAAAAACGTTCCCTTGGGTATCAATATTTTTGACATTCTGACCTTGACCTTTGCAGTTTGATATGTATTTTATATAATTCAACACTCGCCATAAGCTGCCTTACTGGGGGCATCAGTGTTCCACAAAAACATCTTGTTCAACATGATATTCAATTTCAATTCTGATAGAACCATGCATTGATTACATGGTAAAAATACTGCTCGAGATTTCTTCAGATATTTCAAAATCTAAAAAACTATAATAATTAAGTATTTCTACCAAAATTACATGTAACCTTAATATACCCTCCGATCAAGAGATAACTTTTATTGAGGTAAATTACATTAACTATTTTTCCATCATAAACCCTAATCTATGTTAATTTGTTCTCAACTTTAATTCATATCAGATGTATTTAAAAAAAGATTAAAGCAACATTTTTTAAGTGAATAGCGGAGTAGACCCCGTAAGATTGATTAAAATGAGTAAGTCAATTATAAGTTTGTTACACAGGAAGTATTTTGAGAAGTCTTCTCGACTGGAAAAAGTCATGCTTATAATTTTGAGGAAAATTTCTGAGTGCTCTCATGATTTTAGTTCTTTCAAACAAATCATCTGCTGCATATCTAAGAGCTTAAAATTTATCAGAATATCTTGGGACGTAAGCGTTGGTCATATGTTGTAAAAGGGAAATAATTATTTAAAAATACGGATTATTCGGAGTAGGGTGTAGATGAATTACAAATAGAAAACCTTAGTCTTAGTATTTTTGTTTGACATTTTTAGGTATCCACTTGATCTTGTTGTATGTATGTCATTATTAACTTCGCCACTTCACCAGACTGTACTTTACACCCTTTACGAATCTGAGAGTACTGTTTATTCAAAATATATATTTTTTGTGTTATTAATTTCACTTAAGATTTCTTTCAAGAATAATGTATTTTACACATATTATAACTGAACATCAGTCATCTTTCCAAATTCCAAGTTCGTTGCAATCAGGAATACAAGTACTGAGTATCTCTAATGTGGATACTTGCAAGCATTTAATGGTTTTAACTAAAAAGTCTAAATCCCAGACATTTACTTTGATAGCTACCTGCATATGTTGAAAATTTTAAAAATAATATTGTCACCCTCCTCTATCTCTACCCGACTCTTTTCTATACCGTATAAGTGGAAATTTTAGCGAGACGCACATTTAGAGATTTCTCCAAAAAGTGGTAGTTTATTTTTAGCAAGATGCAATATTAGCGATTTTTAAATGCTCATTAAAGAAACTATTACAATTAGACGCAATTATTTTTAGCGATATTCAATTTTATCGATCTCAACACTCTCGCTAATAATGCCAAAATTAAATCCTCGCCAAAAATTCTGCTTATACCGTATGTTTTATCGTGATGATGAAATCAAGTGGAGGCACTACAATCTATAATTTGTTTGATATGATATCATGTTTCACGTCAAATCTTGAAGAAAAAATATTTTTATTCAAACTGAAATTTGTATAAAAATACTCTTATTTAATAAAATGTGCTTATACATAACAAGAAGACCTTAAATGTCCCAGTAAATGAAAAGCAACAGCCTTGATGAAATATTAACTGATTTCTTTTCTACATTTCTGCAGGCGTACTTACAACTCTAGTCTTATAACTTCAATTATCAATAAATCAATAAATATTGGAAGTGTACCAGAAGTAGAAACAAGCAAGTTAATATTACATTGACTTATGCCTGTTAGCTTTGGGTTAGCCATCTTTTATCCTATAACAATTTCGCATAATTAATGTAATTGCACACCTATTTTTATGACCCCGTAAACAATGTTTCTGGGGTATATAGTTTTTGTCGTGTCTGTATGTCTGTCTGTTATGACTTTCATATTTTACATGTGTATTCCAAGTCACAAGACCTTTCTTAGGGTACCATCAAATGTGACCTTTTGACCTTGAAGTTTGCCTCACTTTATCACAAAATTTCCCAACTTTTACTTGGGCTATATCTTTTGAAAAGTAGAAACCAGGACATTCATATTTCACATATGTATTTTTGCGGACCCTTCATTAGTTACCAACAACATTGAACTTTTGACCTTGACCTTGGAGATTTCTGTACTTATGAAAAAACTTAAACCTTAGCCAAAACTTTTAAACGGTAAGGGATAGGGCTTTCATACTTCACGTATGTAATCATTGTGAAGAGACCTTTTATTGGATACCAAGAACTTTGACCCTTTGACCTTGACCTTAGCGTTTGATCTACTTTTGAAAAGCAAACATTGCCCATAAGCTTTAAATGGTTGGGGTTACACGTAGTATTTTCATACTTTACATATTTAATTCTTGTGACAAGACCTTTCATTTGATCTGGAATTTTACCTACTTTTAAAAGTTTTTGGACATTATTTTTAAGGGTAAGGGCTAGGGTTTCCATACCTCACATAATTATGTATTTCTTGTAGGAAGATAGCTTTTCGTAAGATACCAATTTACTTGATCTTTTGACCTTGTAGATGTCTGTACTTAGGAAAAAACTTGTCCTTCTTTCATATTTCGGAATTGTTTTTCCTGTGAGTTTGCCATAACAATTATGTTGCCATACGTGGGCATCAGTGATTTACAAACATATCTTGTTTACATTTTGATCCGAAACATATCTTAAGGTTCGCATGACAAAATATGGGCACTGCCATTCTTCCTATAATATTGAAGGGTACCTATCTCTTATTCGCAGCTCCTCCTATACCACTGAATAAAATTTAATGGTAATTTTACAGATTCTTTGTTGCGTAATGTCATTTTGCACACCTATTTTACATTTTGATCTGACACTAATTTCGGGTCTTCCAAAGCAAAAGATAGACTTCGCCAAGTATCATATGTAAGTGGGGGTAATATCTAAGTAGCTCATTGCTCGCATTAGTTACCTCTAGTTCTCCTTGTTTCAATGCCCCATTATTATAAGTCAAATTATCGAAAATACCAGAAATATATTATTGTGATGAAATTTCTCAGAAAGGCGTTAAATGTTAAGTTACTAAAGTGTTGTAATTTTTAAAATACTTCCTCATTACATTACATATATATACACAAATCAGAAAATGTATACATTTGGATTGTTGGATGCAAAGAAAGATATATAGTTGATATACCCACTTTTTTATTTGAAAGATGATTGCTACTTTTGTTCTTTGTGTCCTGTTTTACAAATCCGTGACTGGAGTCTGTCCTGAAGCGTGTAACTGTACAAAGTATTTTAACAGTATCGGGTTATTTAAAGGGATTTTGGTTGACTGCTCTAGTAAAGCATTAACAGAGATACCTGCCAACTTCCCAAAAGACACTTATGAATTGTAAGTAAATACCAGTAAGCATGTCTCAATGTGTACCTAGACTGTGTGGATTTTAAGATGGTTATATTGACTTAATATTAAACTAATAAAAGGGAATGCAGAATTTGTAAAATTAAAATAAAGAAACAGTCGCTTCCTTTTTCTCTTCTAAGGTCATACGAATCATTAACTTAGATGACCTGTTGCTGTCAGTTTTCGCCAGTCTGTGTGCATCGTGTGTGGCTTGCTGTGCATTAAAATTTGAACATTTGCAACTTCTTCTCTTTAATATCGTACCATTTTCAGCCAATTTTGGCATAGAACAGCTATGGCGAAGGACAGTAAAAATGTTGAGGGGTGGGATTGAAACTCAAAAAATCACCTGAACACCAAGCAGTCATTCTGTTGACTTGATTGCAATATTTTGCATTAAGACCTCTTAAAATTATGTGAAATGCCTAGCCCCAGGATACGGGATTCCGGTGCTAAGACGGGCTCATATGATTATATATTGAAAATGCATTATTTCTTTGAAAATCTTCTCCTCTGCTCCGGCGTATTACGCAAAGAAACTAAATGTAAAATTATTACAACCAAGGGTGCCTTTTCCGAAGTTATGAATGCCATGGCCCTTGCGTCAGGGCTTCCTGTCTTTAGGTGGGCCTCTTATCATTATATAGTAAAGATGAATCAATCATTTGATAATCACCTCCTCTAATATCCTTTTTAAGGCGATGTACAATGTACAAAGGGAGGATCAGAAAGAAAACCTTATCCAAAAGTAGTGAAGTAATATTCCGCTATCACCTACATCTCGTATATACTTTTAACACATCCCAATTTATTTGAGGGCATACTCCGATTATGATGAATTATTAAGCCGAGGACGCCTACTGGAAGTTAAATTAATGTTTTAGGGATTTAGCTGACCTATTTCAATTCAGCATTACTAAAATTCTAATGATCGCTTTATTGATTTCTTTAAAAGAAGGATATGGAGATTACGAACAGTATTCAATATCAAAGTCAATTAATCAATACAGAATAGGAGCAGAGCAAAAACGAACCTCCGAAACATCAGAGATGATCAGGTGCCATGGAGGAGTGAGAATCCCCTCTGACCGATTACAACCTATACAACTTATCATTGGATCGTTGTATGATCGATGAGTTCCACCGAATTGTTCGTTTCTATATTTGAACTAAAATTTACAACTGAATTTTATGCTTACCTGGTATATAATTTGGAATTTCCATGGACGGGCTTCGCTGTTATGCAAATTATCCCATGTTTCCCACTATCGTTGATGCCCTGGCATACTACACAAACTAGACAGTGATTCCTCAATAAAGATATTGTTTAAAAACATACTAACATTCATTTCTATGCAAAAAAAATAAGATTCCCATTCGATAAATTTCTTATCTTATGTCTCCTATGCGACGTTTATCTTATTCTTTTCAATAATTGCATTCTGGGAAATATGACAAAATTAAAACTGGTTGTAAACTACATTTAAATAGGAATGACCTGTTTAACATGATTATCGAATATAAGTCATTTTATTATCGAATTGAAATTACAAAATTTGCGAATAGGAATGACATATTTCGAATAGAATAACAAAGGTGCTGATTTCTCGGAACAGAAATACCATTATTTTCGTACAAGAATAAGAACTTATCGAATAGAATCATATTTTATGGAAAAGAAATTACACGATTAAGAAAAAGAAAAACAAACTTTTTGAATAAGAATAGCAACAAAGTATAATAATGCAACGATTAATTACCCGCCGTACTATAAACGGGTGATTGCGGGATAATACTTTACAAATACAGAAAGTTCACTTGTAAAATATGAAGAAGTGTTTTCTGCTTTCATGTAAAATTTTTGTAAAATATATTCTGATTCTGCTTCATAGAAACATTAAAACAGGTCGGCCAATAAAGGAGCACAGTTAGTGCCCATCATTCCAATTCCAAGGTTTGAAGGAAGAATCGGTCTCCGAAGACTGCAAAAACGGTGTCGATATGGAACTCCACCTTCCTTTTAATATCAACTTCAAAATACTTTACGTAGATTCAGGGTGATTTTTAACAAAGTGATGTTCGTTGATGACCTTTCACAAATGCCGAGTTCCATTTTCGTAGAGAAAACAGTTGTCTTTGATGTCTACAAAATGTATAGTTTTGACTTTGTCGTGAAGAATGCTTGTTTAGAGTGTATAAAAGTTGTACGTTTTGATGTTACTGAGTTTTGGAAAAAAACGATGATTTTAAATTTTCTACAGTTGGGGGAGGGCTAAGTATCCATAGCCCCCCCCCCCCCCCCCCTTGCACACACGTTCCCGACGCTTATGTGTTAAATCATAGTTCTGAAAACCAGTATGCTGATGAAATAAGAACTGGTGTCACATCAAAATTCCACGACCCGGTGTAAAGAAGAATAATGACCCCCATCGAATAATGACCGGGAGTCATTTTTCAACGACAAAAAATGACCCCCACCCATAGAAAAAAAATCACTTTTTGTAGAAAAAGAGTCCTAGGGTCATTATTTTATATGTTAGTCCTAAAAAAAAAATTGACCCCCCATTGAAAAATGACCCCCTTTAAAGTGATACAAAATGTATAACAGGTGAAAGGAAAAAATATGATGTAAAATATAATTGTTCTTCGATCGAGTAATTTATGCATTTATTCTAATAGATTTAATTTTTGTTCTTCTTATCACGTAGGGGTAATAAAGTTTCTCATTTCTCTCTTCCGAAATATTGACAAATCAGTTTAAAGCAATTAACAATCAATTAAAGGATTCACGTTGTCTTTCAGTGCTAAAATTGTGTTTGAAAAGATATTCTTTAATTGTCAAGTAAATAAAATTCCTTTTTAATATTTCTCCTTATAATGTTTGCTTAAAGAATGATATTCCACTTGTTTTTAGAAATCAAACCATGTAACAATCAGGGGCTCGTTTCACAAAACTATCTTATGACTAAGATCTGTCTTAAGACCGAAAATTTTCGTAAGATTGCACCATAGCCGTTTCACAAAACTGTCATATCTTATGATAATCGTAAGATTGGTCAGAATCTTAAGACAACCAGATACATGTCTTAAAGCTGAACACTTCTCATAAATAGGCACTGTCAGACGGGTATATAAACCGCTCGCTTTCGTTACACCTGATTGCACACTCGAAAGTCGTGGCCGACATGTAGTACTCCTATCGTGGTCTTAGATTTTTTGCGTTTATTTCTTGATTTTATGTGCATTTTCTGTTTGAAAATAATGTATTGACCTGTATTTTTTATGATACTTTTGTCCTGTTTTGGAAAAAATACGTAAAATTTGATAATTTCATCGATATTGAGTAGCACGCTTTGTAAGATATACGTCTGCACTCGTCGGATCTCTGTAGTAAAATACATTGAACTGACTAGCGATCTGCTCCTTATATACGAGTTGTAGGGAGAGCGTCGAAGAACGAGAAATATGGCGGACTATGCCTATTTACGAGTAGTGTTCAGCTTTAAGTCTAAAGTGAAACATGTGACAGCATATATGTATTTTGGCTAAAAACCGAAGGATGTTTAAACAAAACGGGTTTTAGAGATAGAACAAGCCTTTGGACTATATCTGGCCAGTCAGAACAATGACACTCCCCACCCCACCCCCCAAACAAAAATTGCCAAAAAATATACGACTGAAAAACTAAAATGAACCTACTTTATGTATTTCCACTTTATTCATTTCAAGACATTTTCTTTGGTTGTGCCCCCATAATCCCCAAATGCTTCTTTGGACCATTTGTATTTTTTATGGATTTGATAAGTCCATGAAATTTACTTTAGTTTATTTTGTTACGTTGTGGCAGACAATATATAAATGTTTTTTTTATATATTTTAATTGTGGTGATTTAATTTCAAATTAAACATTTTATTCAGTTATACAAAATTAGATGAGGTATCCTTATTAATCCACAGGAATGTGTATGACAATTCAATATGCTGTAATAGTTGATGTTGTATGCACTTGCTTTCATTATGCTTTTTCTTAATCATATTGAAACCCTAAAATTTTGAATGTGTTTTTTCTTTTGTTTCTCTTCTTCATCTGTTGACATTGTTATTTTGTTGCAGTAGTTGAATCATTTTAAAGACACACACACACACACAAAAAAAATACTACTAAGACTTAAATTTTACCATACTTTCTTTTTTTTGATTTGATAAAAATATTTTTCTAAATAATTGAATCAAATTTATTCATAAAATATTTCTGTAATGTAATAGAAAAAAAGGATTTTGGCAGCTGAAATATTGTTGTTGAATGGGGGAGAAGTTTTGCTCTTAGTTGTAAGATTTTCTTTAAAAAGGGCTACTGCATCGAAAAAATTTATGAACGAACTTTGAACACAATTTAGTGTTTTAAATGGATTAATTGAAAAAAATCTTTCATTATTTGCAAAGCTTCAGTAGTTTTAATTAAAAGTGATCACATGCATTTTGTCAAAAATCGATTTCCCGAGCAAAAAGACATTTCAGCAAATTTTATTAATTTTTTGTGAAAAATAAACTCAAATTTAATTTTAATGACCCCATCCCCTTTCCGACACACACACACACACACACACAAAGTACATTAACTTTAATTGATGCAATAAATTTTGTTGTTTTTTTTCGAGGGTTTATCAGCAAAATAAACTATATGAGACAAACATTATTTCAATATTTCAATGAAAATTAAAGAAAGACCTCGTGAAAACTTTTTTAAATTCCTGTGATATTGAAGAATTGGAATATGCATGTCTTAAGACTTGTCTTAAGATTTCATATACTTAAGATAGTTTTGTGAAACAGCAGTGACAAATCTTATGATTGTCATAATCAGATCTTAAAAGATGATCGTAAGTTTTGTGAAACGCGGCCCAGTAGATTATTTTAAGCTCATTTTTAGTCCCTCCTTATAGAAAAATAAAGGTAGGGTAGTTTTTTTGTAGCTTTTGTTGATCAATAATCGACTTCCTCCTAAATAAGTAAGGGGGTGGGGTGGGGTGGGTATAACACCTAAAAATATGCTCTGTAAAGCTACATGTATATATGGGCTAGTGTAAAATACACATTCTAATGCAAACACTATACATGTAGATATAACCTTTTGATTTAGCACACAGTATCCAATACATTTCTTAATTCTTGTTTTACTCCACCCATGTACTCAGTTCTGAATATATTTTTTATATGAAAATCAGAACAAACATTTTCATTTTTGCAACGTCTTTTTTATACTGTATCATAATATGAAAAGTTAATTGAAGACCATTTCTTTTTATGTTTCCGTAATCGAAGATTCGGGGGTATATAGTTTTATCGTGTCCATCTGTATGTCTGTCTGTCTATCTGACAGTCTGTTTGTCCGCAAAAACATTAACCTTGACCATAACAGCTATGACTTTCATATCTAATATGTGTATTCCTTGTGACAAGACCTTACTTTGGGTACCACTAAATTTGACCTTTTGACCTTTATCTTGGAGTTTGTCCAATTTTACAAAAAATGCCAAATCTTTACTCTGGCCATAACTTTTAAACGGTAGATACTAGTACTCTCATACTTCACATATGTATTTTTTGGCATGACCTTTCATTAGATACTAAATAAAAACTTTGACCTTTTGACCTTGACTTCGGAGATTTCCGTACTTATGAAAAAAACTTTAACCTTGGCCATAACTTTTGAACGGTAAGGGCTAGGGTTTTCATGCTTCACATATGTAATCCTTGTTACATTTAACCTTTCTTAAGAAACCATCAACTTTGACCCTTTGACCTCTGAATTTGACCTACCTTTCAAAAACTTATCCTTAGCCATTACTTTTGAACAAGTGGTGCTAAGGCTTTCCTATTTTGTATTTTTTTTTTGTGAGAAGACTCTACTTTGGGTACTAATATATTTAAATTGCATTTAAGAAAAGTTTACAGGGGCATAGCTGTTTCACCAACACATCTTTTTTTTTTATATATATTAGAGGAGTTGCGGATAAGAGATAGATACCCCAAAGTGTAACAGACGGACGGACATCCCGATCACTAAACCCTCCCGCTTTTCAAGCGGAGGAAATAATAAAATATAATACTGCTGATTTTTTCTGTCAGTAGGATGATTTTCACCATCGAAAAATGTTTACCTAACCCTTTAGGCTCTATAAATCTTTTACTCCTTTAGATTCTGAATCATGGTATTGACCTTAAAATATAGCTATAATTGTATAATGTTATGAGATCAACATATCATAAATTATTCCCACTTAGCTCAGGTGAGCATTTTGGCCAATATGTTTCCTTATCTCAGTAATTTTTTTGCCCCCTAAAAATTTCAGCTTTAAGCAACAGGGAGTCATTTTTCTACGGGGGTCATTTTTCTTCACATGGGTTCTGCAAATTTTTAGGGTGGTGACACTTTTTCTACGGGCAAAAGTGTCATTTTTCGACGTCGAATAATGACCGGGGGTCATTTTTCGCTGTCGAAAAATGACCCCCGGTCATTATTCGATGGGGGTAATTATTCGTCTTTACACCGGCTCCGTTTTCAACGGACTAGGGTCCAAATTCAAAACCTTTAGTCTTAGTGTTCAACGTTGAAAAATGATCCCCAGGTCAATTTTAACCCGGATCAAGTATCAACGTTACAGGAACAAACCTCCACGTATGATGTAATACACAACGTTCAACAATTCTGAAAATTTTAATTCCCTATATTGCCAGGATTTTAAAGTAAAAGAAAAAAGTAAAGTTTGTTTGTGTTAACTTTAAACTTATTAAACTAGAAAAAATAAATATATTTACCAAGTTTCTGTGATAACAAATGTAAAAATTTCAAGGTGTGTTTTGTCAGCTACAAGCTTATAATCATGGAAATCATGTACGAGGGGTTATCAAAATGTTCGTGGACTGGGGCTATAAAATTAGTACTGTCATTTACTAATTGTCATCTCCCTCGGGAGATGACACATTAAGATTGAATGTCGGAAGTGAAGTCCTAGTGTAAGCCTCCATTAATCTTTCGGGAGTCCTCGATGTTTTAGAGAGTTCCAAGTAGCCTGTAAACTGGTTTTCTTTTAGAAGAACTAGCTTAGGAGTGTGTGACCTATTTTCGGTTTAGGCCTATTTGAAAGCCAAGGAAAATTTAGAAAAGAAGTACGATGCTTATAAATATCTATAGTTTCGGTGTGTCGTATATATATTGATCCTCAATACTTTGCCTTATTAAATTGGTAAGCCACACAAGGAGAATTGACAATAACTTGATTTCTATATATGGATTTGTTGACGCGATCGGAAAAATGGTTCTCGCACAAAAGAACAAGCTTACAATTAGATTCTGCAAAAAATGTATGAAGAGTGGTCAACGCTAATTTTATGTTAATTTTTTAGTCTGTAATTGGATTTACTAAATTAATTCCTGTCAAATTTTAATGATTAGCTGCTTTTAAATGAATTATAATTATTGTTGATAATTCCGTATTGTGTTAAGAAAATATAGTTCAAGGAAAGTATTTGAATTTAAGTAAATTGTAAAAACCCAGAAGCACAAAGAACGCTAGAATCAAATTTCACTAAAAATCGCCTTGGGTGCTCTCGCAGACGTCCATGCTTTCCATATATGTACTGCGGCCAAAAGAAACAGTTACTGCGTACTTTACTGTGGATTTTGCTGAATAAGTCATTTGGGGACTTCAGGTGTAATAATCCATATATTTATTGCATTAATATATTTCCCTTTCTGTTTTATTTCTTTGACATTATTGATACCAAAGAGATGACATTTCAGGCTTTCTGGAAAGCCAAACTTGTTATTGAATTAGAAATAGCGTGTACTCATTATTTGAATTTCTAATCCTATAATTAGTAAACGACAGTACTATGTAGTCTGCGCTTACAAAATTTATAAGAAACAAAAAATAAAGAAATGTTGAAAATTTAAGCTTGATACGTTCATTATTTTTACAGATTATTATTATTATAATAAATAAAAACGACATTATATGATTACCCGGCGCTGCCGCTTAGTTTCATGACGTCCAACAACGTCATTTATTTTTATTGTCCACTTCTTCTACATCGTACACTTATTTTGATGAGATTCCCTAAAGCTGAGTATGGACTTCAACCCGTCTTGTTTTGACTTTACAATGTCATGAACAGAAGCTTTCAATGCATAAATTTTTTATAAATGGATTAATACATTGGGAGAGATTCTCGCTTGACTGTGTCAGCATATTTGCTTTTTAGAGTTCAATTTACCTAAAACATATGATCAACATCATTATTTGACGTGATAGATTTTTCAAACCTAAGTCCTTGACTACAAATCGACACTAACATTGAATCCCTTTCCTCTCTGAGTCTGTTTTTGCATTAAAAACAAGTAATATGGATGCAAATTATTTCTCCGTAGCCAGTTTAAACTTTTCTAGGTGTATACCAGTTTTCCAGGGGGCAAAACCTCAAAGAAAAGTGGAAAAGGAAACCCCTCCCCCCTTTGACGTCATTTTCAAGGCAATATTTGTTTGGATACTCCATGTAAAATTTACAATAAAATTTCATAGAACTTCCAGAGTGTGGTAAAAATTCCATACTTCATGTGTCCCAACACATACCTGAAATAATGGTATATTTGGATGTCTAATGTTTATCTTAGTTACACTTATGTCGAAAAAACGTCGTTTTTGAGGTTGCGCCGCCTGGACATAGCATTGCTTACAAAAACTTTAATAATTTATTTAAAAGTAAAATTTAGGATTTGTGGTTTATTCTATAGAACGAAAAGATGATGATAACTATATTTTAAAATTCATTGACGCACCTAAAGCGATTTTAATTTTATGGCGCTAGTCCATGAACTTTTTGATAGCCCCTCGTACACACGATAAACTAGTACGGAGGACTGACAGAAATAAGTATTTTAAAGTCTCTCAATTAATAGAAATTTAAAAAATCTATAACATTAATCTATGCGTATGATTTAAATCTTAATTTCTTTTAGAATCCTTTTCGCCAACAACTTATCAACAATACGGGGAAATGCTTTTAATGGTCTTTCAAAACTACGGACACTGTAAGTAAATAAAGAAAATTGGAAATTCCTTGAAACAGAATGTTATGAGTTGTATAACTCTTCTCTTAATTGACAATTCAAAATCTGCTGTTAAAATCATCATCCCTAACAGTAACTTCCTGATACATGCACTATATATTGTTGCCTAAAATGCAAAGGTATTAACTGGATACTTCATATATAAGTATTGTTTTTTAATTAAGAATGATCTAAAATTGATTACGAGTTTGATACTGATTGAGATGAAAATCGAAGCAAAAGTAAGGAGGTCAAAGACATTTGTAAAGGTTAAAGTTGAAAATCGAATGATTGTCACACTATGTAACCAAAGAGTCATGGTTCATTTGGTAAGCATTTCGCCTACTTTAATTTAGTAGTGGTTTCTATAAAGTACTTTCTTTAACCACAATTTTCTCATACAGGTTTAGTTTATATATACATTTGCCATACCAGATCACACAAAAATGATATTTAATTGTTAATAGTTTCCTCATAAGGTATCTATAAAAATCATTCAGTCTACATAGAGTGCATATAGTAAATATGGATGTATCAACATTATCGATAACAGTCCACCTTTAATCTGAAAATTAAATCAGTATTATTTTATTTAGATAAGACTGCACTTCATTACATTAAGATAATTTTAGTTAAAGGTGGTCTTCATATTGAATATGAAGAAAACACCGGGTACAAATACCTTTTTCTCATGAAATATAAGGAAAAAACGAATAGTACTTCAAGCTTAATTAACAATAAAAATAGGAGCAAAGCCAACACGGACCTCCAAAACATCAGAGATAGGATAAATGTTCCTTTTGTAATGCATGTTTGCAGATTATTTGTCGGTGTGTCTGATGCTTTATTATTATTTTTTTTAAAAGCGTGACATTTTCCCTAGGCAGTAAATCACGAATGTTCATCGGATACACATATTAAGTTTCCTCGTACAGCCAATGTTTGATATAGGCGACGGAATCAGCCGAAGTTTGCTGAATGATGCTTACATGTATCTTAAAAAAAATCATAAAATTGGGAATCTTTGGTACATTTTTGTTAGTGTGACCTTTCGAAATGTGCGATTCAAATAAGAAAAATTGAAAAATTGTTCGGTTTCCTTTTTGCGAAAGACTGAAAAGAATGGTCCGACACAATAATTTTTTTTTAAACGCCAGGAATAGATATTATTCTTTTTTTCCCCTATTTTTCCTCGTACAGCCAATGTTTGATATAGGCGACGGAATCAGCCGAAATTTGCTGAATGATGCTTACATGTATCTTTAAAAAAATCATAAAATTGGGAATCTTTGGTACATTTTTGTTAGTGTGACCTTTCGAAATGTGCGATTCAAATAAGAAAAAATTGAAAAATTGTTCGGTTTCCTTTTTGCGAAAGACTGAAAAGAATGGTCCGACACAATAATTTTTTTTTAAACGCCAGGAATAGATATTATTCTTTTTTTCCCCTATTTTTCCTCGTACAGCCAATGTTTGATATAGGCGACGGAATCAGCCGAAGTTTGCTGAATGATGCTTACATGTATCTTAAAAAAAAATCATAAAATTGGGAATCTTTGGTACATTTTTGTTAGTGTGACCTTTCGAAATGTGCGATTCAAATAAGAAAAATTGAAAAATTGTTCGGTTTCCTTTTTGCGAAAGACTGAAAAGAATGGTCCGACACAATAATTTTTTTTTAAACGCCAGGAATAGATATTATTCTTTTTTTCCCCTATTTTTCCTCGTACAGCCAATGCTTGATATAGGCGACGGAATCAGCCGAAATTTGCTGAATGATGCTTACATGTATCTTAAAAAAAATCATAAAATTGGGAATCTTTGGTACATTTTTGTTAGTGTGACCTTTCGAAATGTGCGATTCAAATAAGAAAAAATTGAAAAATTGTTCGGTTTCCTTTTTGCGAAAGACTGAAAAGAATGGTCCGACACAATAATTTTTTTTTAAACGCCAGGAATAGATATTATTCTTTTTTTCCCCTATTTTCCTGTCAACAAATATATTGAAATTTTCTGAAAAAGGATTTCCCTAACTATATCAACCGACCTGCAAATTTTAGTGAGAGGGCAAGCAAACATTATTTTAACACGGCTTAAAAGTTTTTTTTCTTCCTCTGCATAAATAAATATTGACCATATAAACCAGATCAATAGTTTAACTGTCTTGTGTTTCTCTACATTTACATTAGAGACCTATCCCACAGCAGGATAACCAGTCTACAGACAAATGCATTTATTGGTCTGTCAAGGCTATGGGTTCTGTAAGTATAGAAGTTCATACTACTCTGAATCACTGATTGAAACAAAGAAATTTCACATTCGTGTTCTTCAAGTTATAAATAAAAGTTAATAAAAGTGACAAAAATTATATAATCTATGGGGCATACAGATAGCATGATCAATGTTAAGGAATTAAATCTGCAATCACTATATTTATCATATCATTGTGCTTGATAATGTGTTTGATAGGTTTGCTTGCTTATCAAATTGTATATCAAAGAAGATGCTACATGCACACACGCTCATTTTCATCAAAAAGAATACAAAAATGAGAATTGATGGCATAAAAATGTTCATATGAATTTTCAAAACGTTCGGAGTAAAAAAAAAAGGTTTGCCTCTTCCTCAACATCAATATATATTGACCATATATACCAGATCAAGTACTTAATTATATTGTTTTCATCTACATTTACATTAGAGACCTATCCAGTAACAGACTAGCCAGTATTCTGGTAAATGCATTTAATGGTCTGTCAGGACTGTCGACTCTGTAAGTATAAAAGTTCTAACTACTGTTAATCACATCAAGATCCCTTTAATCACTGACTGAAACAAAGAAATTTCTTATTCGTGTTCTTTAGGTAACAGTTTTCATTTTTGTAATATGAGTTTTCTGAAAGGTATCCTAAGTAGTGTTATACCGATAATCAGAACATATCGATTGTCGACGAAAAAATGCTACCGATTCCGAAAATCGATTATTATTTTTTTCTCTTTTATTGATAACAAACAATGATATAAATAACACAAAGATAAATTACATTACATATTGACGATGATTATGGATGATTGTTTTTAGAAAAGCTATATTCAATTTGAGACAATAATAAAAATTATATTTATGTTTCCTAATGCTGCACAATCTCACCGCAGCTCTGTTTTTGCTGAGATATAATCAAATAAAATCAACACCATTGTTGAGATGAAATAAGTCATTTATTAAAATTACGAAATAAGAAAAAATATATACATCACATGATAGGGGATCAGATCAAAAGGTCATCGCACAAATACATATTAATATACTGATCCCCTAAATTTACAGGTAAACAATATTTGCAAAAAATATAAAAACAGTATGTATACAGCAAAAAGATTGCACTACAAAAATGAATATGCCAACGTGTCAAATGCAATCTATATATTAATTTCAAACATATAAATGCAAGGTAGGAAAAGCTGGGGTGGTGGTGGGTGTGCCAAATTTTTTGCTGTTATTGATAGCGTCAACAAAGCAACCCAGCGCTGACTGGTCAGTTACAGACAGCATCAAAACAATTAAGATGGACACCTCTGATTGGCTGATTGTCTACGGAGGGGTCAGGTTTTACCATGGAAAATTTAAGAGTTGCGTAACAAGCAGCCGAAAATGAAGAAATGGGGAAAATACATAGCATTGAACCTGACACTTGAAAGGCCC
Source organism: Saccostrea cuccullata (assembly GCF_032062105.1). NCBI lineage: Eukaryota > Metazoa > Mollusca > Bivalvia > Ostreida > Ostreidae > Saccostrea > Saccostrea cuccullata. The sequence goes on along the minus strand of NW_026925523.1, from coordinate 65,814 downwards.
GAGAGAATTCTAGCAAATGGCATTCAGTTTGAACAATAAAAGAGAACATCTAATTGCTTACATTTAGACAAAAGAAAATAACAGCATTCTACACATAAACTAGAGGTACTGTGAGCAATGGGCTCACCAAATAATACCCCCGCCTCCCATATATGTATAAATGGCAGTGTCCATGTTTTGCTATGGGAAACCCAAAATATGTGTCGGATCAAAAAGTAAAATAGGAGATGCACAATGGCAATATGTAATAAAGATTCTGTGAAAGTTTCATCAAATTTCATTCAGTGGTATGAGAGGAGTTGCGAATAAGAGATGGGTACCCCAAAGCGTAACAGACGGACGGACGGAATTAACGATTACTATATACCCTCCCGCTTTTCAAGCGGGGGGTATAATGAAATTATTTACATAATTGTTGCTTTATACTAATAATGATGATAATAATAGATAGGAGAAGCTATGACAAATGTGATAAATACTTGTGTAATGGAATTATAAAAAATATAATATGTCCCTATGTTAGCATGATAGGCCACATTCCACACTTTCAAGAGTCCATAATATTGATCAAACTGTTAGCCCCACTGAGTTGGCGGATCATGTGGGTGCTCCCGCGCCTCTGCGACAAAGAAACTCTTTTGACAATTTAGCTTCCGTCCAAAAAGGCAATATAGCTCCAATTATACTGACACACCACGGTAAGACCTTCAACATTTCAGAACTGGTTCATGCTACGATCAATGGTCCTGATTTTATTCAGTCAGCAGCATCAACCTTTATCTCAGCCCTCATGCCACAACTTGGGACTTTAATAGCTGAATCAATTCAGGCACTCACTTCAAAAATTGACACAGTTATTCAAGATCTAACGTCAATCAAATCAGACCTATGTCAGAAAATTGAATCTCAAAATGTTATAATCCAAGAACTCAGTTCAGAAAATCAAACTTTAAGAGCTGAGTTTGACAATATATCTCAAAAGGTCGACAAATTAGAATTAGGCCTGGAAGAACTTGAACAGTATGGGAGAAGAAACTCATTAAGGTTCCATGGGGTTCCAATGACTAAAACTCAAATCAACAACACCGATCAAATTGTGGTTGGAATCTGCAATGAAAAATTGAAGTTATCTCCCCCTATCAGTCCGAATGATATAAACAGGTCCCACATTATTGGAACAACCCAAAACGGAAAAGCCCAAATCATTTGTAAATTTAACAACTGGAAAATCAAAAACAGGGTCTACCAAACAAAATCCGTGTTAAAAGATCAAGGCAGCGAAAGTAAAATCTTTATTTCTGACGACCTTACTCGCTCTCGACAACAAATCATTCAAGCTCTATCCAAGGCGCGTTACTACAAAAAAATTGACTCATATTGGACCAATGATGGAAGAATATTTGTAAAGGAGACTGAGAATTCACCCAAAATCTTGATAAATCACCTCAGTGACATTGCTTGCTTCCTACCAGAAGTTGACCACATCAGTGATGATGAGGCCTAAAATCAAATAAATGTACTGTTATTATTCCCAAACTATTACTACAAAAAACTATTATAAGAGATTATAAACAAGAAAAACAACCAGTGATATTTCTTTTTGAACATTTGCAAAGCTAGATTTGTACGACTGTATATATATTATAAATATGTATATTTCTAATTAACACATGAACACACATTTATCTTACCTTTTTTCTAACTTCCTTGCATGCCCATACTTTGCTCTGGGTTCTTACTGGGGTTTTTTTTATGTATTCGCAATTTTCCAACTTTTTTTCATGCCAATACTTCGTGTTTTTTTTTCGATTTCACTTTTCACCCACTTTATCATTGCGCTATAACTCCTCTTTACTCAATGGTTACTCAAGCGTTACGCTGTATAAATGAAGTCGACACTCCGATCTGCCATCGCTGCACGAAAAACACTCTTCTTTACATCTTTCGATTTGACGTTTTAGATCTTGGGTAATGATCTTATGACATATCGTGCGGCAATTGGAAAATACTACTCCGTGTGTCACAAATTAATTATTCGGAGAAAGAAAATTTTTATTCTAAAAATCGGCAAACTGGCAAAAGAAATTTTGCTTTTCTTATTTAAGGTTGTAGATTTAATCAAGAAAAATATACTGAACATTCAGAATATTTTAATTCTAATAACTCTACTTTTGTTATGTAATGATATTGCAGAAAACCCTGGTCCAGAGGTAAACGTAATTGGTTTGTCAATCTTTCATCTAAATTGTAGGAGTATACGACATGAATTAGACAAGATAACTACTTACATTGAATTGAACGACATTTTGTGTTTTACCGAGACTCATTTGAATGATACAGAGAATTTAACAATTGAAGGGTATAACTCCCCATTCAGATTAGATAGAACTAGTCATGAGGGTGGTATTCTTTTTTTATATAAGAGAAGGCTTAGAAGCCCTGAGACGTACAGACTTCGAAAATGCGCTGGACTAAACAATCTGGGTAGAAAAAAAGCGTTTTTCTATGCACTATTTATAGACCTGAAACATCGAAAGTTGAATTCTGGGACAGGTTAGAAAACTCTTTTGGAAGGGCTTTAGATGAATCAAATAAAATAGTATTAAATGGGGATTGGAATATAGATTTCAAGAAAAAAGCTTCCAATATATGTAAGTGATATAATCTCGACATATAAACTTACTAATTATATTACTGAGCCAACAAGAGTGACAAATTTAACATCGACTTGTATTGACCCCATACTTATTACAGATACCCTTGATTGTATTGAATCAGGAACTATCGACATAGAAAAAACTGTAAGTGATCACAAAGCAACCTATATAATACTCAACCTTGATACAGCGATCAAAAGTACAAAAGAGCAAATTTTGACCATGTCATGTATGAAATGAAATGCAATGAGTGAAACAAATTAGGGTGAAATACTAAATAGCGAAGATGTCGACGTCGATGTAGTAAAGTTTAACGAAAAACTTTCGGATATTGTCAATGAACACATACCACAAAAAGATGTAGTAGTAAGACCGGAGGACAAACCTTGGTTTAATTCTGCAATTCGAAAAGAAATAAACTTGCGCGAAAAATAAAGAAAAGCCTAGAGAAAATCTAAAAATGAATAAGATAATGAAAAATACCGGAAACAAAGAAACAAAGTCAACATTTTTAAAAAGAAACTACAAGAAGAGTACTTAATAAATTTGAATGAATCATTGAATCATTTGAATTGTACAAACTCAAAAGCTTATTGGCAAATAGTTCGCAGATTATTGAAAGGTTCGAAACCATCACATTCGATTCCTCCACTAAAAAATCTTGAAGATAATGCCTATGTTTATACTGATGATGAAAAATGTGAATTATTGAATGCATATTTTTGTAAAGTTTCCTCTAATGACAATATAGACAAAGGCCTCACTGAATTTGAATCAAAGACAGAGGCTAGACTTGAAATTGTTACTATAAATGAAAATGAAATTGTCGATATTATCGAAATTTTAGATTCTAAAAAACCTCCGGTCCCGACAATTTCAGTCATATTTTGATAAAAGAAATATGGAAAGAAATTGCTGTCCCGCTAGAAATACTGTTTAATAAATCCCTGAGAACTGGGAAATTTCCATGTGTTCGGAAACATGCAAGTGTAGTACCTGTTTTTAAAAAAGGTGAGAAATCAAACCCATCCAATTAGAGACCAATTTCTTTGTTGAGCTGCATTGGAAAAGTTTTTGAAAGAGTAATGTTTAAATACATTTATAATCATTTAGTATCACATAAACTATTATATAACCTACAAGCTGGATTTATGCGTAACCATTCAACTGGTGACCAAATTGATAGAAATTTATCACAAAATCTGTATTGCTCTAGACAATAAAGAAGTCACGTGTTTTGCTTTTTGTGATATTATGTATTACAATTAATCATGTTTTGTGTCCTTACGGTTTTCCGATTACAGAGAATTTACACTTAACTGCCCTTGATTAAACATTATGTATGTATGAAAGGAGGAGCAAACATCGTGAGAATGGATCTAAAATTAAACTGGATGAATAAAAATCCAGTATGTATTAAAAAATGACGAGATCTCTGTTTTCCATCTTGCTATTTATTATGTATGGCACAAGTACATTATTTAATAAGATTTAAAACGTGTGAGCCCATCCATGTAAGTAAAGAATATTTTAAATTGATGGCTGACTATTCAACGTGTTCGAACACAGTGTCCTAGTAATCACAAAACATGCTATCAATAAGTCACGTGACAAAATTTAGTATTCACAAAATTACCTGAGGAAAGATATCACGTGATGAATTATAATATTCAACGTGTCACAGCCCTTGGTAACAACAGAGAGAGCGAGAGTAAGAAGAATGTTTTCTATTAATCTCCTTTTAACACAACATAACTTATGCAAATATAAAACTACTGTTAAAAGGAGAGCAATAGACAAACATGCGCTGACTATGTATAAAGTCAGTAAAATAAGTGGGCGTCCTCATTATCGTACGGAGATTGAAGAAATGGTGTTGACCCCAACCTCAGAAAACAGATTCGTACATTGTAAATATTTTAATTAAGTAAAGTTGTAGATTAGATGTTGATCATTTCTGCAATTGAAAGAAAAAGTCTGTTTTGAAAGTTTATTTTGACGCAAATTTCGCAAGTGCAGTCCTTAAGTGCAGTCATCCTATGAGTCATTACAGTTAAATAAAAGATGTATTATATTTTCAATAATTCCACAGTTAGCACGAAATTTTTGTATATTTGGATTCCACTTGCTCACATTCAGGTTTTTGTTTAATAATTTATGAAATAATTTATAATTAAATTCTGCTATATGTTTATCAGACATTTTCGAGATTTTCACATGATAAATGGAAGCCCATAAATACCTGGGAGCATCAAACAATTCACTCCAGTAGTTTTCCGTTATTGGTCTCAAATATTTTTTTCGATGAATATTTTATAAAAGTCAGATGATTTTATTTTAAATATTTGTGTATACTTGTTTCCTTTTAATAGTACAGTAGTACTGCATCTTATATTAATATACTGTGCTTTTTCACACACATATATTTTTGAAAACTTATTAAAAATAGTCTTCGTAATGAGGTATTCACACAAGATATTATTTTTGTATAAAATTTTATTATAGAAATACCTAATATCTTCGAATATTCCATCTGCGTCATAGAGGTCTCTTATGTACAAAATTCCTGATTTAATCCAATTTTCAAAATAAATTGATTTGTTTTTAATTACGTGTAAAAAGTTGGTTTTTCCATATTAGTAAAGATAGAAATTCATCTGTGGATAGCTTTGGAAAATCCTTAATCATTTTACATGCATTGAATGCACAAATTTATACTTTATAAAAGATGGAAATGTTTTTTAGCTCTTTGTAGTCATCTACATTTATTAGATTAGTTTTTAAAATGTATTCTAATGACAATGTTTCTCTATTAAATTGGTAGTATAAGAATGACACAAGAATAGAATTTGTATTTAGTAACCTTGGAATCCAAAATGCCTTGGATGCTTTGAGTGTAGATTCAATGTCTATAATGTTAATACCTCCTTGTTTTTCATCCCCAATAAGTGTTTTTCTTTTTATAAGGTCTTTGCTGTTCCATACGAAGTTAAAGATTAATTTATTTATTTGTTTAATAATTTCTCCGGGTGGATTGGGAAGAATGGTTGCATTATATTGCAATTTTGAAATACACAATGTGTTAATCATTTCTTTTTTCCAAAGATTGTTAATTTTCTCTTTTCCCATGATTCTAATATCTGTGCCATTTATCTAAACATAATTTTTTGATGTGTCAGGGACTACAAATATCCCTAATGTTTTTTACTGGATCGTTGGTCACGTTTATCCCTTCTATACTATTGTACGAATTTCTCAGGGGTCCTAGTAATAAATATTCTGATTTATTAATGTTGAGATTTGGTCCTGCTGCTTTCGAAAAGTTTTGTACCACTTTAATTACATGTTTTACAGATTCTATATCTCTAAGAAGATTCGTAGAATCGTCTGCATGTTGTAGCATCTTAATTTCATTATTATTTTCAATTTTAAAACCGTGTATATCCTCCGAAGAGTTGATGCGTATAGCTAATATTTCAACTGTTATAATAAATAGTAAAGCAGATATTGGGCAGCCTTGTCGTATGCCTCTAGTCATATTACATGTTTTAGAAATAAATCCATTATTTTTTGCTCTTAATTTGGGGGTTTTATATAATATTTTTATCCATTTTATAAAATTTGGTCCAAAATTCAGAGCTTTTAATGTTTCAAACATAAAGGACCATTCAATAGTATCGAAAGCTTTTTCATTCTAAGATCTAGAAAAGAAGAATTCCGTTTTAATTTTGATCTTCACAATGATCAAAAATATCCTGAATTAATCTGGCGTTACATCCAACATATTAGAATTTATTTGTGTATACAAAATAGATACCTTTATTTTACGAGAAAAGTCTAGTTTATAGGTCCCAAGTATTTGTTATTTGAACGTTGGCTTTTAACCCCCTTCCCTGCAGTCACGCATTTTAACGCATATACCATTTCCTATTTCTAACGCAAACTCACGCATTTACCGTTTCCCCGCAATCACGCATTTTCACGCACTTTAAAAAGTTCATTTAATCCTTACTTTAATGACTATTTCCTTCTATTTTATGCTTGCAAAAGTCTCATCGAATAAGAAAAGTAATTATTGCATTGAAATATAGCGTCATAATATTATTTACGCTAAACTTAAGAGAATCGTGTACCACGCTAAAAGGTGCTTGCGGGGAAATGGTAAATTTCTATTTCCGTGACGTGAACATTCAGTGCATGTTGGCTAACAGTACAGTAAGTTGTAAAGTGTTAAGGGTCGTGTTTGGTTGACACATCAAGTGTAGTATATAAAAGGTCGGGTTTGATCTTCACATTCCTTTCTCCCGAACCTTTCAAAGATAAAGACGCATAACAATTGCTTGCAATAAAATACATTAAATGTTGTTTTGTAACTTTAAAAACCCACCCTCCCACTACCTTTTTTTAGAATGTTCCATTTTCTCTAAGTAAAGAATAATATTCTGCTGCTTGGTTTTTTGCTTTATTTTGCAATGAAACAGCATTGATCTGCTTTCCGAGATAAATACCTTATACCCATAGAAAAAATATTCTGGTGCTGTCTAAGGAGAAGTTAAAGTGAAGAAGCTACCACATGATGCCCACATCAAGTCCATTGCCAGCCTCAAGGATTGTGCTTAACATGCGCTAAAGTGTCTCTGTGCGATATGCGTAGCGAATAGTGTTGCAAAATTGTGAAACTTTCTATCGTTTATAAAATCAAATCGGTAGCATATAGTCGATCATAGGATTGATATTTTGAACTGAAAGAAGAAACCGTCGTGGCACTTTTTCAAAGAGAAGTCATTAGTGTGAAGCGTCTGCGCACACCATGTCAACTGATAATTGAATGTTTGTGTGAAACTTGTAATAAACTGTCACCTTGTTGAAATGCTAATGGTAGTGTAAACTAAGCTAATAAGCTTACTTTTGGTGACAGTAATATATACTTTAGAACTGTATTACATCGTACAGGTTTAAAATATGAAAAATGTTGATATTTGAAGTTTGAGATGTTTGAACTATGAAGTTTGAGATAATAATGATATATGGTATACAAGATTTGATAAAATAAGTTGATACGCTTGATATTTGGAATTTGAGATATGACTTATTGATTGATTGAATGATTGATTGATTGATTTGAACAGTTTGTATGTGTGCTGACCCTCCGCACTTAACCCGGGACGGTTAAAAAAAAGAAACACACATTGTTGATGTTTGAATTTGGTGGGTTCGCCCAACTGAAATGGCGTCCCACAATTTTGTATTGTGCCACGGCCAATACTCACCACAATGAATAAATATAAATTCTATATTGAGTTTTGTGTCATTTTTCTCTGTATAAATAATCACCTTTTATATAAGCTGATTGGTCATTGTTGATGAGCTTTGAAATAACTGTTTGTAGTCTTCTAGCTCGTACAAATGGTAATATCTTATTGTCACAATTAGTCAGACTTATAGGACTATAATTTTTTAGAATAGATTTATCGCCTTTTTTTATGAATGAGATTTATGATTGACAATTTTTGTGTCGCAGTTAACTATTCAGCCTCAAATGATTTTAATAAGGCATCGTAGTAGTATGTTTTATGTCATTCCAAAATAGTTTATAAAACTCTATCGGTATCCCGTCTACTGGTGATTTATTATTTAATTTTCATATTTCTGATACCTTCTTCACATTCTTTTAAAGTGGGAATATCATCACAATCGATTACAGTTTTTCATAATCGATCATCGGAAACATACTTCTTACTAGAACTGTCCAAACGGGACAAAATACCCCCCGCTGGATCTTTCAGAGGTACGTTTTTCCATAATAAAGATATGTATCAAACACAAATTATGAAATTTTTCCAAATGACACATCCTTCGGTCATGGGTAATCTTTGTGTGAATTGAGAACCTACCAAGTTTATCCATAAGAAAGATATGGACCGGACACGAATTATGAAATTTTTCTTTCAGTGACCTTGAACTTCCCCATATGACCTTGGGTCAAGGTCATGACACACCCCTGAGTCATGGGCAATCTTTGTGTGAAATGAGAACCTACCAAGTTTATCCATAAGAAAGATATGGACCGGACACGAATTATGAAATTTTTCTTTCAGTGACCTTGAACTTCCCCAAATGACCTTGGTTCAAGGTCACGACACATCCGTGGGTCATGGGTTATCTTTGTGTGAAATGAGAACCTACCAAGTTTATCCACAAAAAACATGTATCAAACATGAATTTTGAATTTTTTCTTCCAGTGACCTTGACCTTCCCCAAATGACCTTGGGTCAAGGTCATGACACATCCTTGGGTCATGGGCAATCTTTTAGTGAAATGAGAACCTACCAAGTTTATCCATAAGAAAGATATGGACCAGACACGAATTATGAAATTTTTCTTCCAGTGGCCTTGAACTTCCCCACATGACCTTGGTTCAAGGTCATGAAACATCCTTGAATCATGTGCAATCTTTGTGTGAAATGAGAACCTACCAAGTTTATCCATAAAACAAAACATGTATTAAACATGAATTTTGAAATTTTTCTTCCAGTGACCTTGAACTTTCCCAAATGACCTTAGGTTAAGGTCATGACACACCCTTGGGTCATGGGCAATCTTTGTGTGAAATGAGAATCTACCAAGTTTATCCATAAGAAAGATATGGACCGGACACGAATTATCAAATTTTTCTTCCAGTGACCTTGAACTTCCCCAAATGACCTTGAGTCAAGGTCATGACACACCCTTGGGTCATGGGCAATCTTAGTGTGGAGTAGTAGATTCTAATGTCCCTCTGTAAGAAAGATATGGACCGGACACGATTGCACAGACAGATGTACAGACAGACAGACAGACGGACAAGGTGATTCTTATATACCCCCGCAAACGGTATAATATAGTACATTCCAGAATTCTCCATTTCTAGTTTAAAATTTATTTCTTCTGAATGAAAGAACATGGCGTTTGCTTCTGATACTAGCCAACTAGCACAAAGCAGAGGTGCTTAGGAACTGCGTGTTAATTTTTCTGTGGGCTCATTAAATTTGTGACTTGTTCGCCCACGTCGCGAATTAAAAATCTGCAGGACCATTTCAGTCCCCTTACTGAAAACAGACGTTTTCCACATGTTTTTGCTTTAAAAATCCCAATCAATTACTAGTAAATAAATAAAAGAAACATGGTCCTATTGTTCGTAAATATCCTTCATCTAATCAATTTACCAGTACTACATGCTTTGTGAAATCTTGAAAAAGATCGTCTTTTTTCTAATCCGAATTTCCTCCATTTCTCAGTCTATCGTTTATACGTGGTAGATATCCAATTACTCAGTCTTATGAAATGAAAGTGTTATTATCTAGATACTTTTCAAAATATTTAAACTAATAAATCATATTCATGTTACGGTGTCATTATGTATATACCCTTACGAAATAGAATAGTACAATTGTTAATTGAATTTAATTTCATTTCCTATGATGAAATATTTTTGCGAAATTAAGAACTTCAATTTTCGTTTTAAACAAATGTATTTATTTAATTAGTATCTACTTAAATTCCCATTAATGTATGCAACGGGTTAAAAAAATAAGAGATTTTGGATTAACAGATTTAGCCCCAGGCTCCTAAATTTGAAACTTAAGAAGCCCACGTGGCTAGTGGAAATTTTAGTGTAAACCTTGTATGTATATAGAAAGTGTGAAATAAGCAAAACAACAAAGAAAACAATAAATCATATATTCATGTTAAAGAAATACTATGAAATAATTGTAATTGTCTGCTTTTATATACCAAGCTATGACATACGATTATAATCGGTAAAATAGCATCGGATGCAGTAACCGATTAAAACCAATAATCGATTTTGAAAATTAACCGATGTCCCATCAATAATCCAAAGTGACATTAATATATGTCAATATTTTACTTCATCAATGTAGATAGTGTTTTGATTGAATATAATTTATGACATTTAAAATGAAAGTAGTTCGTAAAAAGGGTTTCCAAATGTGGAATCAATAAAACAAAAATGGCTGCTCATGTTTCTTCTTTAATACACCTTTACATTAAATGAGAAATGTAAAATCTGACAAAGTATGCTTATTTCTTTGATAAATCTTTACATTGAAGGAGAAACGAGAAAGGTAAATCGTGACATAGTATGCTTATTTTTTGATAAATCTCTAAATTGAAGGAGAATTGAGAAATGTGAATAGTCACATAGTATTCTTATTTCCTTGTTAAATCTCCAAATTGAAGGAGAAATGAGAAATATAAATACAGTGAATCTCGTTTAGTACGAACTTGGATGTTGCGATTTTTCGGATATAGCGAAGTTATATTTGATCCACAACTAAATAGATTTAACGAATTCCTTATATGGAATTAACCAAGTACGGATATATAGCGAAGTGATTTCATAAAAAAGAAGACAAAATTAAGGATAGATCTCACAAATATGTTCATATTGCTTTTGCAAAATAAAATGAAATAGTTTGTCTCGTACTCTACATACATAAATATTTACTTTATATATCAGGTCACGAACTAAATTTTTTTTGGTTTTCTCTACATTTATCTTAGATACCTATCCCACAACAGGATAACCAGCATACACGAGAATACATTTAATGGTCTGTCAAGACTATCGCTTCTGTAAGTATAGAAGTTCTAACTACTGTGAATCACTTTATCTCGATCTTTAATCACTGATTGAAACCAAGAAATCTTTCATTCGTGTTCTTCAGGTTATCGTTTTCATTCTTCTTATATGAATGTTCTGGACAGTATCTTAAATGATTTAATATACGAGGGGTGTTAAAAAAGTTCGCGGACAAGTTCAGGTAAAATATCATAAATCTCTTTGCGCTACAATTGTGCAATTTTTATAAAGAGTCTTTGTGATGTAAACATGCCAAAATGTAGCATGCTCCGTGAAGCAAGTTTTATCCAAAAAAAAAAGCTGTATATTTTTCAATGATCACCAGAGAGCACCAAATTCTTGTATATTTCTTGGAAAAAAGGTAAAGATTTTATCTGGAAAGTTTGACCGGTTTCGTGGAAATAGCGCTCACAATAGAACTTGTCCGCGAACTTTTCTAATACCCCTCGTATCTGCTAAGAAGAACAAATATCAAATCTACTAGTATTCGAAATAATGCATGAATTACTCGAAGGAGGAACAATTATAATACACAGCATATTTTTCCCTTTCACCTGTTATAAATTTTGTATCACTTTAAAGGGGGTCATTTCAATGGGGGTCAATTTTTTTATAGGACTAACATATAAAATAATGACCCCTAGAACTCTTTTTCTACAAAAAAAAATGATTTTTTTCCACGGGTGGAGGGTCATTTTTGTCGTTGAAAAATACCCCCCCCCCCCTCCTTGTCATTATTTGATGGGGGTCATTATTCGTCTTTACACCGGTCTCTCGGGTGTACACTGGTGAAGTACACACAACAGACCGGACATATTTTATAACCTTCCAGATTTCCAGATTAACAATTTATTATAAACTATCGAATTCAACATATAACATTGTAAATATATAGTGTTTGATAGTTGGTAGTAGTGATAGTTGTTTATTATTTTTTTTTGTTCTTCTTTTCCCTTTATTCTTATGACTTTTTTCTTTGTCCTGGGGAAAGGACAGACGGCGTCCCAAAAATTTGACAATTTTATTGTTAGAGTTCTTGGTCATTTTAGGAACTGTTCTCATCAGACACAAATACAAATTTTCATGTTGCATTAGTAATTTACATTCGACGGGGCATTCATGTCCTATGGACTTACATATTTCTAGTTTTCAAACCATGGCTTCCGAGAGTAGAGGCAGGTTAAAATAAAGGATCAAAGTTTCATATAGGAATAAAAAAGGGAGGATTCTAATATTCTTTTCAAGAACAAGAGCATAAATAATACGGAAACATTCTCAAGAAGTGAAGATTTAAGTTGGTATTTAAATCAGGTTAGGTTAGGAAAGGGTCATTTGTTTCCTACCATTATTTACCATCCACATGAAAATGCAAATTTTTAAAACATTTTAAACATCCTCAGTACAAAATCAATCATCGTCCAAATGATCATGATTTAAGGCCAATGAATAAAAAATGGGTGGGGTGGGGTTCTTGGAACCAGTGTGTTTGAACATACCGGGTATTATATATTTTTAAAATATTAAAACCATCTGACCCTGGGTTAAAAATTTAAAATTCAGATACCTTATTGCACATCCACCATCAAGCTTCTCCAAAATAGATAATTACCCTTCTGTGAAAATTGTAAGAGAGTTGAAAGAACCAAGGGCTTTTTGCATAGAAAACGTTATTGTTTATCCCCATTTGACCCCCGGGGAAGATTTCAAAATCACATTTTACTGTGTAAAATGTAAGAGGAGTTCAGTGACCCAGGGGATTTTGCATAAAAACGTCACTGTTCAATCCCCGGAGGAAAAAGGAAAATTCCGAAATCTTACTGCACATTTTCAGGACACCACTAACCATATTCAAAAAGATGATTAGGCTTCTATGTAAAATGTAAGAAGGGTTCATGGAACTAGATGCTGCATGAAAAAAATACATTTTTTCGACCCCCATTTAACTCCCAGGGATAAAATGAAAATTTAAAACCTTACTACACATCTGCAGGACACCACGAACCTATTTCTTTCAAAAGATGATTAGGTTACTGTGTAATATGTAAAAGGAGTTTAGGGAACCAGAGTCTTTATGAAAATGAAAACTCCGAAGCCTTAATACACATCTACAGGACACCACCAACCATCTACGAAAAGTCGATGATGCATGCTGCTGTGGAAAATGTAAGACTTTCAGGTAGTAGTGTTTGACAGACCGACGGAAGGGCGGACAAGAGTAACACCATTATTCCGTAACATTCTTTAGAAAGTGCGGGTAAAATGATGATCATCATCAACAACAGTTAGGCAATTAATGCATTGTCTTTCATCTCTTGGTACAATTAGTTACAATATCTGCGAACCTCTATTTATTAACACAGATACAGGTGATAGCGTATATTTACTCAGGGACGTAGCAACAGGGGTGGTGGGTGGGTGGGTGGGGCTGCCCCTTTTTTTCCCGAACAATACCTTCACTATAGAAAATGTTCATTGTAAGGATGGTTGCTCCCCCCCCCCACTTTTTACCATAGTATAGTGATATCAAGGAATTGTAGGAAAAAAATCGGAAGTGAAAGTAACTTGGCTTTGAAAAAATTGGCCACTATCCCCCCACCTTCCGCCCCCACCCCCGAAATAGGATTTTCGAGTTTGAGCAACTTTTAATTTCCGTATTTTTTTTTCGCTTGTCAACTTTTTCAGGTAAGTAAAAAAACATTTTCTCTGATGGTGACCCCCACTTTCAAAAACTATGCTACGTGTCTGTTACTCGTCTAGTGACGCTTAATTCATGTATAGACTTCTACAATATATATTTGTTTTAAAAATGTTTTTTGATTACTATAAGTACTTTGAAGTTTATAAAAAATAAAAGTATATCGGACTTAAATTACTACTTGGTTACTAGGATGTAACGTTCTTGGCGCCGCTTTAGGTCAATGCGTCATCCCTTTGAAGCAAGTGTTAAATTCGCCACAAATACATGGGTGCAATTTTGTTTGCACATGGCGATTCTTTTCAGGAATCTACCTCTGTATCTTTATCACCAAAATACCAATCCTATATTTTCATTTCCCCAATACAATTTATTGAAGCATACTTCTACTTCTCTAAGTACTAGTAATTCTTCAAAACAATCTGATTCCGAGGGGTATTTTGAGACATTCATTGATATTTAATAATACAGCATTGACCTAGTAAATTAAATATTAAATTAAGCATTCAGAAAACATGCTGAAGTTTGGCATCAATGTAAATTACTGTCATTTTCTTTTTTTCATAACAGTTGTTTTTCTTTTCAGATAAGTATTTTTATCACTTGACTCATCCTAACAATTAATTGTTTTAATTGTAGTCGTCATAATACATTTATGTATTTATCTTTCGTACAGTGCAATATATAGTAATCCTTTTCATTGTGATTGTGGGTTGAGAAGCTTTGTCAGATTTCTTCAATCAAAGAGAGTTGCCTTGTACAGAGACCATCCAGAATGTGCTTCTCCTAGCCAATTGAAAGGAACCCTGCTCACCAATCTATCAGTATCAAGCTTGAGGTGTCCTCCCAGTGACATTGTTACCACGCATAATAAAACCGATGCTGAGATGAGAACATCGTCATTGACCTTGTCTGTCTGGGAAATTACCCCTCCGACTACGTTTTCTCCAAATAATGCTGTTGTTTTCACCACTTCAGAAAAGAATCATTGTAAGTTTATTCAACAGTCTTACAGAATAATTGCATAAGCAAATGAATAATAATGACGAAAATTAAACGAAAGATTTAATCATAATGGATATTACTCCTAATTACTTCAGTTATATCTTTCTCTAGCATATAAAGTTCATAAATTATGAAAAAAAAAATAATGGAGCATAATTATGTAACATGTATCTGAGGATTAAAAACATATTTTCTTCATCTATATATACACATTGATCCATAATTAATATGCATTTAAAAAAAAAAGGTTTATCAATAGTCTACATGTAAGTACAAAGTAAGTTTATATACCAGGACCACCTCTCATATTAATATACCCATTAACCATTTCAACTCAGCATTAAGACACGCTGTATAATTTATAAAAGGCAAAAAAAATGACAAAAGCCAATGAAAACATTCTAACATATCTTTTTCCTGATTTAACTTGCAAGATTTACCTTCTTATTATCACTGCCCTTAAAACATGAACAGAAGAAAGAGGATAAAATTGTATGTGATCGTCAACAATATCGACTCTCATAGTTTTCAAATAGTAAGTATTGTTACAAAAACTTCGATGATTTTTAGTATGGAATTGACAATGACAATGACAAGGAATATATTCTCATAAACTGACATTAGTACAGTGTTGAGAAAGATTACAAGTATAGTTAAACATATATGTATGCGTGAAAAAGAAAAAAAAAGTACCAAGTAACAAAACTAACAGTGAGCTAACCAGGAGAGCCAACTCTCTCTAAAATAATTTTTATAAATTTACACAGTTTTGTTCATTGAACTGAATTTTTTGTATTAAAAAGTTGATCAAACTTATACACATTTGGATGTGAATAGTAATATTTTGATAATAATAATAACCTTGAATTCAAGATAAGTGAATCATTACAATTAAATAAGTAGTGAAATTCATCACCAATTTCATTTTTGGAACATAATTTACAAATTCTGTTTTCTCTTGATACATTATGCCATCTTTCAACTTCAATTGGTAATTTATGATTACAAGTCCTAAACTTACAAAATATTTTCCAGTACTTAAAAGGCAAAGATACTAAATACATTTCTAAACAAAATGAAGTTTTATATATTCTATAATTAAGACCTTTAGACGAGTTAAACATTTCACTATACCACGTCTGTTTAAACTGATCACACAGAGTGTTAAATACTATTTTCTTCAGCCATGATACATTTACAGGTTGACAAGTATGCCAAATATAAGAAAGTCCACATTCATTCAATATAAATTTGACAAAGTCACACCATGGATTATTGTAGTTCTTTAAAACACATAACAAATTCGATGATAATTTATCCCTTTGTAAAAAAGATAGTTTACACCAAAAACTTATTCTAACCTTTATATTAATTGAAATGGGGAATCTACCTTATTCACCATATACCATAAAATTTGGTGTTGATGATTTTACATGCAAAATATGCTTACAAAATTTTAAATGCAATTTTTCAATCAATGGTGACTGATTAAAACCCCACACTTCACATCCATATAAAACTATAGGTTTTACAATTTTGTCAAACATATCCAATGTGCATTCTACATTAAGGTTGTGTTTTCTACATTTTCCAATAACACCATACAAAGCTTTTGTTGCTTTCTGAGATAATTCTTTCACATTTAAGTTAAATGAACCATTTTTACAAAAACTTACTCCTAAATATTTAAAATTATCTACGATTTCTAATGTTTTTCCATTTAATGTAATTGGTTTTTCAATTCTTGGATTGCCCTTACCAAAGATTACAATTTTAGTTTTATTGGTGTTAACTTTCAGATGCCATTGTTTACAATATTTGTTAAATACATCCAATTGGTATTGTAAGTCTTCTGGTGTTTCTGACAAAAGGATTGTGTCATCTGCATACAGCAAAACAAACAATCGAGGATACATATTAAACTCCGATTCTAATTTAGACGTTATAAATGATAAACCTTTTACATTATTTGAATTCATGAAATCTTCAAGGTCGTTTAGATAGATGGCAAACAAAAATGGGGATAGGTTTTCCCCTTGTCTAACACCTACAGTACAAGGAAAGGGATCAGAATAAAGACCATTTGAGACTACTCTTGATTTAATACTTCTGTACAGCTGTTTTATAACATTAAAGCATTTACCATCTATATTATTTAATAAATCTTTATTCCAAAGACCTAAACGCCAGACAGAGTCGAACGCTTTCTCAAAATCAATAAAGGCACAGTACAACCTTTTCCTATGATACTTTGATGTTTCAATCAATGCATACAAAGTAAAAATGTGGTCCAAAGTAGAATAGTTTTTTCTAAAACCAGCTTGATTTTCTAAAATAAGATTGACAGTATTTGCATAATGATTAAGTCTCTCATTCAGAATAGATGTAAACAATTTACCCAAACAGCTTATCAAAGTAATGGTCTATAATTTTTAGGATCTGTAGTGTCGCCTTTGTTTTTATATAATGGAATAATATTTCCAAATGTCCACTGAGAAGGTATGATTCCTGAATCAAAAATCTTGTTAAATAATATTACATAAAAATTTGACATAGTATCTACAGTAGATTTTATATATTCATTAACAATGTTGTCATGTCCACTTGATTTATCATTTTTCAGAGCATGTATACATTTTGTAATTTCTTCATGTGTGATTGGTTGATTTATGCTGTTATTGAGTTCTGAATTTGACAACAATTTTAGTTCATCTTCAGTCAAAACATGTTCGTTTTCTCCCTCTCCCTCTACTCCTATGTTGCAACAATCTTTATAAAAATCATATAGTTTGAATATTTCTACATTACAGCATTTATTTTTATCACCAGAGTTTAATATTTTCCAATATTCTTTTGGGTTATATGATCTTAAATACTGTAATTTTCTTTTGATATCTGTCCTATGAAAATTTCGAGCAGATTTTAATTTTTGTTTGAACAACTTTTCTTTTTTCATACAAATCTTCTTTAAAAATATTACCTCTAAATCGTTTAAACAATTTTTGAGCTTTTTTTAAAATTCCGCCTTGCAGATTTACAGTCTTTTGTGAACCATGGCTTTTCAAAGACACATTTTTTCTTATCCTGTGAAAAGGTGGCTTTTTTATAAACACCAAAAACTTCCTTAGCACTTCCAACTAAAACTTCACCAGCTTTTTGAACAGAATTAGACATGGAAAATGAACATGCACTCTTTGTCGTTTTTTTTTTTTTTTACCTCGGTCGACTTATCTATTGAACACGCTATAATTACGACCATAAAACCACGACAGAAGATCACAAAAATTGTAGGTTCCGAGTTCCTTAGCTTTCAAATCAGTCCATGCAATGGTAAGTATTTAATCTGTGTTTTTGTATTGACATAATTCTGCTTCTTGTAGACTTATCAATACTGTATACAGGGTTATTTTCGCCCTTTCACACTTGCAAACAATTTTGCCCCGTTTTAAATTCGCCGAGTTATGTTTTGTTTAAGAAATTACACTCTATTCTTTGATTTCGCCCCGTTTTAAATTCGCCCAAATGAGGATAGGGCGAAAGGGGCGAAAATAAAACGGGGGCGAAAATTTCCCTGTATACAGTATTCATTTTTGTTTTTTTAGCTTATGAAACAAGCTTTTTTTTCATTTCTGTCGTAGACAAGATTAAACAGACGTCATTTAAAAATTTTAATTGATAATAGTTCTTATTTCTTTCACATATATTTTTCTACAGATTCCCAACTTTGATAACAAACAGTTTGAGAGACGATTGATACATCTCTTATTGTATTTTTTAAGAAACTGGATCCATGCTAAAAGTATCATTACCACTTTTTCATAGACGTGGTAAACGGTTACCCTATCCTCAAAATTTCAGACCCCATGGCTTATGTTAAATTTTCGAATTGCGATCTGCGTTCTAGTATGCAGTTTACTTTTGAATTGAAAATTGCAAACTGCGTTCTTTATTTAGATTTAGATTATATGTATGTGAACACAGCTATACAACGCAAACAGTATGTTTTAGTGGTTCGTGTTTTGCTCTGCTCCTATTTTGTATTGTTTAATGGACTTCTGATCTTGAATACTGTTCGTTATCTCCAAAATTATGTTTTTGGAATTAATATATTACAACGGGCATTGACGATTATGATTCCCTGCCTTCTCTTACATGTTTCATGACTTCAAGTACTTCTGTTTCTGCCTATAAGCTTATAGATTTCCTTTACTCCTTCATAAACATCAATTCAACACCTTCTTATCCATCACAATCAAAATCATTTATTAGTGTGTGGAGCGTGGCTTAGGAGATTTGATCGTGTAAAAGGATAACTTTTTGGAAACAGATGGTAGAGTCCCCGTAGGATATATTGTTTGCCTTTCCTTTAAATATTGCTCATATTCTCTCTTTTCTCTCTTCCACCGATTACTTTTTCATAAGAACAATATATTTTTCTGACTCTTTGATTATCATGGATATTTATGGAAATTTTAAAGCTTTAACAATTGTCCTTGTTATGCAGTTCGCCAGAATATTTGGAAAAGAAACCGCTTTCGGTGAGTATTTGTGGGATTTTAATCGAGTCAAAGGGAATTTTAAGCTGTGCCTTGCTTCCGATTCAACATTCAATATAAACTGAAAACTATACTCTTCAAAACAATTTTGAACTTCCATTGCACTTTTGGCGTTAAATTTTGATTTACCGGTGACAATTCAATTGTATTCATTTGGTAAAATTTGATTCGACATTATATCGAAATGCCCCTATAAAATCATTAGATGCAGTCAAATGTAAGTCAATATAATATTAGTTCTATAGTTAAAAAGATTGAAAGCCCCTCTTTTTAAAAAAAACTCTAACTTATAAAATCATAATTTTGTTGCGTATAAAATATTTAAAAAATGGTTTTAAAAGGAGATGTACGAGGGGTTATCAAAAAGTTCGTGGACTGAGGCTGTAAAATTAGTACTACGTAGTCCGAGCTTACAAAAATTTAAGGAATATAAAACAACAAAAAAATAAAGAAATGTTGAAAATTTTAGCTTGATATGTTCATTATTTCCCAAATTATAATAAAATAAAAACGACATTATATCATCACCCGGCGCCGTCGCCGTTTAGTTTTATGACAACGTCATTGTTTTTAATGTCTGCTTTTTCTACCGCATACATTTATTTTGATGAGATTCCCTTTAGCTGAAGAAGGGCTTCAACCCGTCTTGTTTATGTGACTTTACAATGTCATAAACAGCAGCTTTCAATACATATACTATTGCAAATAGATTTATATAATGGTATAGATTCTCGCTTGATGGGCCAGAATATTTTGATTTTTGGAGTTCAATATCTACATCACATGATCAACGTCATTTTTTGACGTGATTGATTTTTCACACCTTCACTACAAATTGACATTAACTGTACATTCCTTTTCTCTCTGAATCTATTTTGGCATTAAAAACAAGTAATCTGAATGCATATTATTTTTCCGTAGCCAGTTTAAACATTTCCTATGTGTATACCAGTTTTTCTAGGGGCAAAACTTTATAGAATGTTGGAAAAGGAAACCCCTCCCACCTTTTGACGTCATTTTTAAGCAATATTTGTTTGGATACTCCAAGTAAAATTTACGATAAACTTTCATAGAACTTCCAGAATGAGGTAAAAATTTGATATGTTATGGAACAGTAATGTCCCAACACATACCTGAAATAACGAGATATTTGGATGTCAAATGTTCATATCACAATAGTTTTTCTTCAATACATTTAGGTCGAAAAAACGTCGTTTTTGAGGTTGCGCCGCATGGACATACCATTGCTAACAAAAACATTACTAATTTATTAAAAAAATTAAATTTATGATTTGTGATTTATTCTATAGATAAAAAAGATGATGATAGCTAAATATTTTTTAATTCATTGATCTACCTAAAGCGGTTTTAATTTTATGGCACTAGTCCACGAACTTTTTGATAGCCCCTCGTATATGTCTGATTTTATATAAAGCTTTCCTGAAGATAATGAAATGATACAAAGAATTGCGAAAGGAAATAAAATTCAATGATTGATATAAGATTAATATATTTTCTCGGAAATTCAGCTAAACAATCATTCCTTTTGAAAAACATCGTAACCATTTATAAATAATATTTTCAACCGAGGCCGATCCTTTCGATTTGGGCTCATCAGGCACCATTCACATGTGTGATTTCGAGGTATTGGGATTGAGAGCCTAGAGTTTTAAATGCTTTGTTCGAAAAAATAGGAAGCAGGATATATGAGCACCTTTGAAAGATCATGACTTTAAAAAAGGATTTTTCCCCTCCTCGTACAGATACATGTAAACGAGTGAAATATAGATTTTCTACAAAACATATGCGAATAATAGCGTTTAATACAACATACACCCTAGAAAACAATGACGATTTAGTGCAGTGTTTGCCAATTTTCACACACTTGTATAAATTAAAAAAAAAGATAAGCGTCAGATCATAATTACAAACTAAGAATGTTTCAAAAGCACACAAATAAAAATAAATATATGAGTTTATGATACATACATACGCTTTATATTTCATAGATATATATGTCCAGAAGTTAT
Source organism: Saccostrea cuccullata (assembly GCF_032062105.1). NCBI lineage: Eukaryota > Metazoa > Mollusca > Bivalvia > Ostreida > Ostreidae > Saccostrea > Saccostrea cuccullata. The sequence goes on along the minus strand of NW_026925523.1, from coordinate 44,227 downwards.
GTCAGCAGAATTCCTCCCTCGTGTTGCCCCATCCCAGGGAATGTCAGCTATATTACGACTGTTCCACCAAATACAACACCCTTCCTCCCAATTTTGTGCAGCACATGAGAGAGTGTCCTTTTCCGGATCTATTCTCTCTGCAGACGTTAAGGTGCGAAGACTACAGACATGTGACATGCGCAGAAAGAACGGAATATAAAACTGCATGTAAGTATAAATAAACAACTGTGAAAATGTAAGCGAAACGGAAATTTTGAAATTTTTATGACAAAGTTTTGGGTGAGACATGTACTAAAATTTTATAATTTAGAATAAAAGAGCGGAAGGAAAGCGAATGTTAATACAAGAGCAAATCTGCATACAATACAAATAGCCTTCCATGAAACAAAATCATTGTCACTGATATTCTTTTAAAAAGTTGCATTAACTATTTCGTTTACATAATCAACTATTTGTTTTCTTTTATTTATTCCATTTTAGGTAAATATCGTGCAAATCAACTCAATGTCTATCACGTGATGTGTGTAGTGCACGATGTTGAAACACAGGAAACAATTTCTCCGGGAATTCTGGGAAATTCTCTGGACTCCTTACAGGGGAGCAAGGATATGAAGGATAACGCCTTTATAAATCCTAACTCACTGGTTAACTCTCGGCTATCATTAGATGCACTTAAGAAAGATTTATGCAGCAATTGAGTGTCTTGATTTTATTATAATTTTTTAATCGATTTTATTTTATGTACGTCATGATAAATCACGCATCTTTAAATCGATGACTTGAATGAAACCAGGGCTTAATTATAGCTTTTTGAAGTAGAGATTTTTAGGTACTTTTATGTTTGATCATTTAAATCCCACTTAAAGATGTATATATATGCATGTACCTGTTCGAGCAACAATAATTTCGGAAATATGCATTTAATGTACGTCTTGTATTATGTTAAGAAGTGTGCCAGAATTATAATTGATACAAGAAAAAGCATCTCAAAATTGTCAAATGTATATGTGTTTTTTTTTCGTTTCAGCAAAACGTCTTTTGAAAAATAGATATTGCAGAAGGTTTTAATTAAGATGAATCTGTTAGGTAAAATCATTCTACTCAAACTTTGGTTGTATTTTCCCATTCAAGAAAACCATTTATTTAGGAGGTCTAGAGAAGAAAAGCATAACTCAAGACGTGTTTTTCAATCTTTTACTAATAGAAAACGATAAAAATAATGATACACTGTACATAAAATATTTAAACTTATTTAAGGTCAACATATATATATTTTTTCATAATGACCACAAAATGACGATTCAAGGTCAACGAACAAATAAGTACTTAAGGATATTTCACAATGGGTACGTTTAATTAAATGCCAAAATCGTCATCAGAGGATTAGAACGCACAAGTATCTACGTGTTAAAATCCTGATAGGAGAATCAATTAACTTACTATACAGTACAGAAACAAGTCCTCGGTGTTATTAAATTATTCCACTTGAGATTAGCATTTACTTTCGAGTCCATTGTTGCAAAGGAAAAGGATTTATTAAATTTTCGTATGCTGACAGGTGGAAAATCCAAATATTGTTTTCTGACATGTTAAATAAGCTATGTCACAAGATATATTTTCAATTCTTATACAACACAAGTATAAGGAAATAATACGACGAGAAAACAAGATTTTATGAAAGAGTTCAAAACAAATTGAAATAGTTTTTATTTTTTTTTTTTAAACCAGCCAAGCTGTATTTTTAAATAATTAAAGGATACTATAATTTATTTTTATATGAAGTACTCATATATTTTATGTTAACTGAATGTCAACTGAATTCCTGATCTTGTTAAAATATTCAAACCTTTCTCACTAGTATTGTCTAAATATTAGTAATGGATTACCTTAAGAAAAAAAATTAAAGCAAGACTTTTACCATTGTTCAGTTGACTCGAAGATATTTGACGAAAACAATCTAAATTTTATGGGCGAAAATCAAAATATCTCAATAAATGAACAATTATAGTAATATCAATTTAGCAAAAGACAGTCTTTGGAATTATCACGAAATGGAACAAAACTACTCCGCCCTACCAACTCAAAACAATTTTGGATGCTACGATGGGGGGCGGGGAAATGGTAACAGCCCCGTTCTACCACGCCCAGACAGTATTGGAAGCTATACGGGGTGTAGGGAGGGGAAAATCTACCTTTCGTGGGGATCTCACATCATTCCTAGGTGTTTGTGTTAAATTTGTTTTCTCTTTAAGAATGTAATTTTCAGAACTCTGAATTAAACGTTCATTCGTCTGAGCTTGAATTTGGAACCGCACCGGGAGGGTTAAGAAACTGTGATTCTTTGCTTTCCCATTTTTCAGAAAATTTGACCGGGAAACCACAAAACTGTTTCTCTCTGTTGATTGAATTTTACATTTGGCAAAAAGCGGCAATCTGCTGTATTTTTTGGATTCGACCTGAGGTTTTAAGGACGAGATTTTCATCGGAAAACGAACATCTTTACTGTTTGGTTTCTTATTTTCTTGCGTACTCAGTTCTGGATGGTCTACGGGAGTCATAAGTTGAGGATCAACGATGACAAGAGGCTTAGCCTCGGTTTCATCTTCCTGTGAATTAACAGTTTCCTGAGCGTCTTTTCGCGAACTTTGCCGACCAGCGACGGGAAAACCTCCGTAAAGTTTTTCGGAATTTTTCTTTTGTTCCATGGCGTTAGTGTACATGAATCGGACTGATGGGAGGGCGTGGATGTGTAGAGAACTACTGACTGCCATATCTGCTAACTTCTCGTTTGGAGTTTTCTCTCGCGAGACTTGCTTCGCGCGATTTCCCGATGGAGGTGGGAGAGGTGTTGTTGGCTTCGGTGCAGATTCTGAATTTTCTTCATCTTCGCTAAAAAGAAATAAATAAAATATAGTAACTACTTACATGTGTATATTATCAATAAATATCACGGACTTCTCTTCTTGGTACAATGTATATTGATAAGTTATATTTCAATTAATTCTTGTTCTGCAATGTAAAGTTTGAATTTACGGCAACTCTGCATGTAAATTCAAAATTTACAACATGTTTCCAGCTGCAGATATGTTATTGTAATCTCTGTATACTGTTATAAAATTGAGATTCAAGTAAATGATTTATTGATGAAAGAATAAACCGCCTAACTTGACCAGTTTATCTTACCTGTTAATTTGCGCTACGACTATACGACATATGGATCCTTCCTCAAGATGTTTTTGAACATCTTTTCGCCAGTTTTCTACGTAACGTCTTTTGAACGGAGTTAACGATATATCCATTATGACTCTGTCATCTATGAAATATAAAAGAAAATCAGATGCGAGCAACTCAAAATATTTTGTAGAAATTATTCTATGCAAGAATATGGAAAGCATAATAATGAATGTTGAGAATAAACATAATCATAATAATAATATGGAATCCTTGAAATACAAATACTAAAACCCGTTTTTTAAATAAAAATCTAAATTTATTTTTATAATGAATTGGAGGAAAGTCTGTTTACATTTTGATGAAATACACATCGCCGTAGTTTTCTTTTTTTCTTTTTTTTTTATAATTGACATAATTATAAAGTACTTACCACATTAAATCAATGTGTAAAAATCCATCGCAAGTAGATCATTTAAATAAAGGACATCCCCTTCTTTAAAAATGATGGGTCGATATCAGCGTATAATTTTTCAAAATTACTATCTTTTTTTCCGGGAGTGAATGAAACCTCAGTTGCGGTCAAAGGCAATACGAAATTGACCCCAATTTTTTTTTCTACAATGACATCTACTTAAAAGACTACCGCTACGTAATTCAGGTGCGAATTAATGTTTAATCCTTCTTAATGTTCAAAGCACTACCTATATTGTTCACTGCTGTTTTAATAAACCGATCAGAGTGCAAGCGCCAGTGTTAATGAATTTTTAAAATTGGCGTTTAATCTACTGAAATTTAATATCCGTTTGGAGTCTTCATTTAAATACATTAAACGGATTGGGTTCGGAGCCGTTTTTTAATTGGAACGGCGAATGTGCAAGCTGGTTTAGAAATATAAATGATAGCTCTTCATTTAAAGTTCTAAAGAGTCAACTTTATTGCAATTTCAATTCGATTAACTGTCTTTTACCAGTTTGCATAGGAAACCCCTCAATAACCCGACACTTCCGGTATCAAATATTTTAAAACATCCGACTCCGCCTATCATCTGAAATTTTATCTTTTTGTTTCCTATTTCTAATGATTACCAATTAATTTATAAAATGATTAAAAACCATTAAAAAGGTATGCCATTGAAGCTTTTATTACAAAATACGCTGTTCATATAATTAATTCACAAGACGCGGATAATTGTTATTAATCGTATAATAGGATTAACTTTTTGAGATCAGTGGATACCCCGTTGATTCCTCGTCCTTAAAAATGCGCATATACACGTGTTAAGCATTTCGATTTGGTTTTTGCAACTGTTTTTTTTTAACTGATAATGCAGGGGCGTAGTATCAGGGGGGGCCAGGGGGGGCCAGGCCCCCCCACTTTTTCTGCCGACATTACCTTTACTATAGAAAATGTTTACTGAAAGGAAGGTTGGCCCCCCACATTTCAGCAAAGGGTAGTGTTAGTTTGATTTGAAAGATAGTTGGTCTTGAAAAAAGTTAGCCACTACCCCCCCCCCCCCCCTTACGAAATAGGATTTTCGACTTCGGGCAACTTTTAATTTTTCTTTTTTTTTTTTATTTTGTTTTTTTGTTTTGTTTTTTTTTTTTTTGCTTGTCAACTTTTTCAGGTAAGTAAAAAAAAAAATTTTCTCAGGTTGGCCCCCCCACTTCCAAAAACGATGCTACGCGCCTGTAATGACCCCTCCCCCTAAAAAAAATATGTAGAAAACCCTCTACAATGTAAACATTAGATAGGAATTCGATTTTTAAGAATTCATGTGGTGCATGAACTACTCGCTTCTCGCTTGCATATATATACACTGTATCAGCAGAAATTTTAACGGGGATTTAATTTTTGGATTTAAAGCACTGGTGTTGAGATCGTTTAAATAAAATATCGCGAACAGTTTATTCCTTTATTTGGGGTTATTGATATCTTTCAGAACATTGAAATCGCTAAATTCACCTCCTGCCAAAATTAAATACGGTACCAAGAAATAAGAATCGTTATTTATAATTGCTTCTCGCAAAAAATTACTTATATATACGGTATTTAATCCTATTTATCATAAAGAGCGTTACACAGGCGTGAAGCATCGTGATTCATGTCCCCATGAACCTCTGAAACATGAAATTCATCTCTTAAATTACACTATTCTATGTTTAAAGACTTAAGGCCATGTTACAACGCAAAATGTAAGACAAGACACTTTTGAGGATTGTTGCATTTTGCATAGATCTCGACGTAAAATGTAATAACACAAAATGTAATAATTCAGGTTTATTACATTTCGTGTTGTCATTACATTTTGCGTTGTAACAAAGCTAGCTTATGAATTGGGCAATCCGTGCCATCTATTTTCATCAACTGAATACAATGAACGAAATACCAAGTTTATTTTAACTAGCGAGCCTTGTAAAGCGACTTGGTCGTGATTAGTAATAATTCTCTTCACAGTCTAAGATACTGAGCAGTAAGTGTTCCGTGGACCAGGGGTCGTAAAGATACAGTTTTTCAAGTGAAATTAACTTAAAATCTAGTTTTAATAAATGTATCCAATGCCTGCTAAAAATTACTTTTAAGGACGTAGTTGTATGGACAATAAATATATACTGAAAGGATAAAGAAACGAATATTAAACTTTTGAGTTAAATCAAAACAATTATTTCTCATATGTTTTCCAGCATTGTTATCTTACATTTTAATTCATCTTTAATCAACAAGTTACCAAAATTTTGTGTGATTTTGAGTGCTAATTCATTAAAATTCTCATAATCTCCCTTTTGCATCAGTAACAAACTTGATTTTCCTGTGCATTGAGTTCACCAGAGCATTTATCTTTTTCAGATCATTATTATTCAACCCTTCCGACGGTAGTCTTAATGGTTGATATTAACTGTATTATTCCAAAGTCAACAAACTAAATCCAACCGCCCAATCGAATACAAATTTTCGATTTAGGATAGAACCCAGCAGGTTTGGTACACGTGGATGTTTTTAAAAAATGTCTCGACAAACTAAATTTTTCCAGTGTAAACAGGCTAAAATTAAAAGAATCACACAAACGACGCGTACGTGCCTGTTCGAGAGTAAAATCGACGTAAAGTGGCCAAGCTCGCGGCCGAATTTAGAGCAGAGAGTTTCTGTCAATTCAGGGTGAAAAAAATTAGTATGATTGTCTGCTAAATAATCAGTTTCAGTAATAATGCCTTGACAATAACTGAGGTGGCATGATGAAAAGACCTATCTTGTTGTGACGTTGTTGCGCGCAAACGTCAGTGTCATGGTTGGTTGGAAAAATTTTAAGTTAACACTCTGACAACCAAAAAAACTTTTATTTGGTTGAAAAGTTGAAAACAATCTAAACAGCAGCATGTTTTTGCCTTTTTATTCACTTATGCAATATTGAATTCAATTACTAAACCCACAGTAGATTACGTCAGCCATACCACGATTGCAAAACATTTATACGAACTGCAAATATGCAAAAACGATGTCTATGACTCTAATACATCGTATGACACTACAAAATTTTATCACAAAATTATCATCATCAACATGCACGTGTTTTTGACTTTTTATCATTTTCTCTACGTGACGCCATACATTTCATGGTTGAGTAATTTTGACTAACGATTCTAGTGCAAAGTAATCAAAATACACATCTGACCAATTTTCATAATTTTAGGTCACATAGTCAAAAAACATTCCCATATAATTATGTTCTTATGCGTTTCTTTTTCCTTTCAGTATATAAAGTATGTATGTCTTTTAAGTGACTTACTAGCTATGTTTTTCAGTTAATATAATGAGAGAAATGGGCTTTAAAATTTAACAAGTACATGTATTTATCAAATAATTAACTTTCAAAATCTATTTGAAATTGTGGTGCAATGCTGAAGAAAAAAAAAATGATTCAAGCAATTAGAGACTGAGAGTATTTAAGACTGTTTTGAAGGTACTTTACGAATGAAAAATTATAAATCAAAATGATAACTTTTTTTTTACAATTCAGACTGTGGGCGATTTGCTTTGATTGATTAGTCGTGTTCAAAAAGAATGCTAGTATACATGTATAGATCCAATCATAAAATACAAGCCATAAAACCTAAGATTTTTTCATAACACACTCAATTTCTGACCATTTTCCTGCAGAAAGTCCCACATATACAATCGAAATGCTAGGTTTGTCTATAATACTTCTCAAACAAATAATATTATGACACTTTTAAGTTTCTACATTTTTTGAAAAGTACTATAATTTTATTGAAGGTATGAACTTGAATACAGGTCAGTCAAACTTGTGTCTTGCAGTTTATAAAAAAAAATTAATTAAGCAGATTTTGAGTCAGTTTGCAATCTGCTGATTTAAAACCAGAATATTCTAGTCAATACTCTTCATATATTACCAAACAAATAAAAAGTCAAGCTTTTTGTTATATGTTTTATTCACTAGATAAATTATCATATTAAGCATTAATCTACAAAGAAATTAATTTGATAGTTTATATAAGATTTTAAGCATTTTTTTTCAAAAGCATCGATCTATGCTAATTATTTTCCTTAAACTCAGTATATGTCAAATATAAAAATATAGTAAAGTAAAAAAATAAAAATAGAAGAAAATATAACTAGATTACAAACCATACTTATGCAATCAGGATTGAATTAAAAGTAATTCACTTTCTGTTCTACCTATGAAATATACATGACTGTATAGAAATAAAGAACAAGGTCCATTCATAAACAATTCAAATCAGGAAAAGATCAAACACGGACCTCTAGAACGATTAGAGGTGGGATCAGGTGTCATACACGTTTTTCATAATATTAAAGACAAATCTACTCTCTGCCCTCTGTATTTAACTTGCGTGTATAACTGTTTTTTTTTTAAAAAAACAGTGCATTTTAGATTGATCATTATCAATCATTTGCTCTAATTATCGTCTTTTAAGGACTTAGAAAACCTTATAACTATTAGTCCAATAATATATATAATATTTATGCTCAATGTCTAAATATTCTGATGCGAACCCAAATCAGAGATGCCTAATAGAGGAAAGAACGACTCTATCTGCAAGTTATATAGAGATAAAACCCCATGAAGCACATACATATACATGTCTATATCAATAAACTGGCCAGTTTAAATTTAGGATTGCTGAAAAAATATCAGAAATCCAAAACAAATATATACATGTAGCATAGAAAAATGATTAATTTATAGTCAATCATATTTAAATGCGAAAGAAATTTCAAAGACTTGGATATTATAATGAGAGGTACAAAAAGTAATAATATTATTATTATGTTGATAATGTGGGTAAAACATACTTCTTATACATATATGATTTGGTATCATGAAGTATATGGAGATAATGAAAAGTATTTGATATCTTAGTCCATAAAACAAAACAAATTAGGAGCAGTGCAAATATAGACCTCCTGAACATCAGAGGTGGGATCAGGTCCGATGGAGGAGTGAGTATCCCCTGATGACCTGTCATTCCCGCCGTGTGTTCCTTGTCATAATCGGAAATCCATCGTCAATTCAATAGACATAAAAAAATTGCGAAAGAAATCTCACAATGTTTAAAATTATATCACTGAAATCACAAAATTGTAAATAATGGGTTTGTGGGCCACAATATCCACCGTGTAAATTTTGTACGGATCATTTTCAATAAATGACAGCAGCTTATTGTGATTAGATAAACACACAAGATTCACAGAAATATCAAAACCAGGCTACTGATTTCACTTTTTTCTCGTCGACTCTATTTTCTCGTAATTACGCGAGTCTGTTAATATTCTTGTGTATATTTGTATTATGAAGTATATTATATAACAGAAACCACAACTTGTGAAAATTTTGTCCAAATAACTTTCATGCGAAAAAACAGTATCGTGAACTACACGCAAAATCACGCCAAATAAGGTATATGTATGGAACGCCTTCACTGCCTTATAGCAGAACACTGCGATTGCATTGTGTCAACCTTCCATTACATTATGTCAACTCTTTATGACATTTACTCACACTGGTATTGCATTGTGTCAACTTTCCTCTACATTATGTCAACTCTTTATGACATTAACCCACACTACTATTGCATTGTGTCAACCTTCCATTATATTATATCAACTCTTAATGACATTAACCCACACTACTATTGCATTGTGTCAACCTTCCATTACATTATGTCAACTCTTTATGACATTAACCCACACTACTATTGCATTGTCTCAACCTTCCATTACATTATGTCAACTCTATGACATTAACCCACACTACTATTGCATTGTGTCAACCTTCCATTATATTATATCAACTCTTTATGACATTAACCCACACTACTATTGCATTGTGTCAACCTTTCATTACATTATATCAACTCTTTATGACATTAACCCACACTACTATTGCATTGTGTCAACCTTTCATTACATTATATCAATTTTTTATGACATTAACCCACACTACTATTGCATTGTCTCAACCTTCCATTACATTATATCAACTCTTAATGACATTAACCCACACTACTATTGCATTGTCTTAACCTTCCATTACAGTATGTCATCTCTTTGTGACATTTATTAGCACTACTATTGCATTATATCAACTTTCCTTTACATTAGGTCAACTCATGACATTTACACATACTATACTATTACATTGCGACAACTTTCTTTTACATTATGTTAACTTCTTTATGACATTTACTAACACTTCAATTATATTGCGTCAAACTTTCACTGCATTATATCAGCTCTTTGTGACATTATGTCAAAAGACTTTTACGTGGTGTTAAGATACATTTATATAATTTCAACACAGTATTACATTACGTGCACTCTCTACTATTTGGTCTGAGTAGTTCATAAATCTGATGTGAATTTATCTTAATTTGATATCAAGTCGCTATAATACGATGTCAGAATTTCATTACATGATGTCAAAAAATTGTCACATGTGGTCAATTCTTTTACTACATTATGTCATCAACATGCTACATGACGACGTGAATCAATTTCATGATGTGAATTTGCCCTTACTTTTTAACAAATCGTTATTACGTTATGTCATTGTGTCTTTACATTGTGTCAAAAATGCTCAGCCTCTTGTCAGAATACATGTATCTTAGGCTATTTCATATTGATCTGCTGTCGAAAGCTCATGTTATACTGTGCGCACTCTTCTACATTATGTCGATTCACTATTACGTTATGCGAACACGGGTATCCTCGGCCTTTATATGCGCATAACGTATTTTCCGCGTTCCGCAGGCACTAAAAATGGCGGGAAAGAAAACAGTCATAGAAGAAATTCTCGGCGATTTGGGAATGGCATATTTAAATGAAAACGTAAAGCGACAAATGATTGACAATCTTGAAACGTGCAGCGCAAGGCCTTCATACTGCGACTGTGAATTAATTTCAATGGCGTTTACTTTAATCTGATAATTAAATAAATCAAATATTATGAGTCGAGCAGCATTTTTTTTTTATTTTTATATTGAATTGTTTTTTTTTTTTGTTTTTTTTTAAATAGAAGTCTTAAACTTCTTATCTTATTAAGAACATTGTCATATGCTTTTTATCAGTCTCTACCTCTCCTTTCTATTTTCAAAAGTATTAACACACAGTATAACAAACGTGCAATGGTGGGTTGAGGGTTGGGGCAGGAATCCCGTCCTTCCATCTTTAGTGACCAAAATATACATAAGATTAATAAATTTATTGGTTTACTTTGTAGGACATTGCTTAAGATTAGCTGAATTAAGTTGAAAACTTTTTTCTATAAAACTATAAAGCCTAAGAGCTTCTTCCCCCCCCCCCCTTGGTCTCCAACCATATACCGTCCCCCTTCCTTGTTCAAGATTCCCATATCCGCCACTGATATGTGCCCATGCATGCTTACTAAGGCATATTCAACTGATTTAGACTGATATATATAGATTTTGTAATAGAATTCTGGCACTGGAATTGTTGAAAAAATTACTAATTCCAGTGACGTAGCATCTTCTTTGAAAGGGGAGCCGAGGTCAGCCAGAAAAAAAAAATTCTACTCGAAACAAAAAAAAGTCCTAATTTTTTCTCAAGTATACTACATTAGCCGTAGTGGACTATACTTCAAGAAAAAGTGGGGATGGGGCTGTACTTTCCATGAACATTACATTTTCTATAGTAAAGTTATATATGGGAAAAGAGGGGGGGCTGATATTATGTGCCTGAAATTCGTCCTAATCAATGAAGAGCCCCTCCCCCCTTCTCTTACCAGTCATTAAAACACGGTCGTCAACATTCATTACATACCAGATATACAGCTTTGAGATAATGAAAATGTATTTTTACATCAGGTAATGAACTTTTGGAATCAACATGATGAAGAGTTAACACAATATAAAAATGTTTTTAAAACACATTAGAAAAGGTTGACATAACGTAATTATATATCCACATCACGGAATGGAGTTTTGACATAATGTAATAAAGTGTTGATATAATATAAAGATATGTTCACATTATGTTATACACTTTTTACACCGCGTAATAAAGCACTGACATAAAGGTAAGATGTGTTCACCTCACATCATGATGCTCCCGACGTATAATAAAGATAAATCCATATCACGTAATAATGATTTGATATAATAGAAATATACACTCTCAAAAAGGAATGGATTTTTGACTTCATGTAATGATAAGTTTAATTATAAAACACAATTTGCTTGACGCAATGCCAGTTTGACCTCGCATATTAAAGAAATGAAATAATGTAAAGAAACATTCATTTCAAGTAAAAAAGTTTTAACACAATGTAAACACATAATCACTTAACAAAATGGATTTTTTACTTCAAATTATGAAGTGCTGACATAATACAAGAATGTATTTACTTCATGTAATGCAGCATTGACATGATGTTATGATATTTTCACATCATATCATACAAAATGACATAACGTAAAGATATGTTCACATCACGTAATGATAAATTGACATAATAAATGAATAGTTGTATGCTATAAGGCAGTGATGGCGTTCCATATATATGCCTTAACATCAATATAACTGACATGGCTATGTTAAAGAGTTTTGTAACAAACTTTAAGACTTTCTTCTAGATATTTTAGATGAATTGACCCATTCAATATCACTCAATATTACTCGCCCATACCACAGTGTCTATAAAATTCTGTTTTCAGGAGGTCACATAATATGGCGCACTGTGCAACAATATATTCGAGAAGTGTAAATCAGATCGAGAACCATACTTTTATGTTAGCCTGTATTTGAAAATATGTTAGAAAATATTCAAGTACAGAATTCGGTGGTATGTAATGCAGGCGGCACATTGGAATCATTATGGCCATATGATTCTCCTTCAACTTTTCTGAGATCTGAAAAGCTTCCAGTGCTTAACCATGATGCCTCCTTTGTATAAACTGGTTTAAATTTCCTGAAATAAATAAGACACATATAATTGGAAAAATAAAATTTTTCTGTGTTTCTCTATAAATTAAATACATTTTCTTTCGGGGGGTTATTCCGAAACTCATAACATAACAAAACCCACAGGCCTTTAGATCGCTTAGAAAAAAATGGAGGTGTTAAAAAATAAAGGTATGGAACTCTTTTCATAGGGTACCTAAATTCGCCAATAAAATTCTTTTAAATCAAGTGCTTTAAAATTTTACTTTTTATATCCGTTGCTATTTAAGGAATGAACTAAATAGCAACCCAAATTATACTGTATAACCTGGGTTGAGGCAGTTTAAACGCTTTATAAACCGCGAAGCGCTATAGCGGTTTATAAAAAAGCTTAAACTGCTCCAACCCAGGTTATAGCAGTATAATTTGGGTTGCTATTTAATTCATTCCTTATAATTTAATTTTCAATCATTAGGAATATAAAACAAGACAATTTCTCTCTTTAAACACCTTCAAATTGTTATATTTTAAACGTAACGTCAAGTAGATTGATACGATTTTGACGTAAGTCATTGTGACGTGAGCAAACCAGATTATACAATTAAGATTAATTTTTATCCAATCAAATGACGTGTTACAACCAAAATTAAATTATTTATATATAAACAATCTTCATTACTACCAAATTTCATTCCGTAATTCCCTATACTTCTCGAGATATTCTGAAATCGCTTCCAAAATTGACCTTACTAATTGTTAAGCGGGAACGACGGGACAAATTTTCCCCGGAGTTTATTCTAAACTCAATTAATATTTTCTCATTTGCATGCGAGCTTTACTTGTTTTTTTTCTCTTATTTTATCATATGATCTTACTAAGTCTCAAACAACATTTTAGTGATCTAATTGTTTTGAAAATCAAAAGGTATATAATGCATTTCGGGAAAAATTCGTTCGACCATAGCTTCTCAAAATGGCAGTGTAGTTGTTGATGCAGACGTTAAGTTAATGACATTTTCTCAAAATGAAGGGGGCTTTTAAAAAAAAACCGTCTACCATGAACAAAAATCAATCAAGTTCATTTTCGTAGATTTGATGTTTGATAATGAAGAGACAAATAAAGGATACCCAATAAACAGCATTTGATAAATAGTAAATCAAATTAACTTTATTTAAATCATCACATCTATTTAAAAACATTAAAAAATTATATATTTCTAAAATAAGCATGAATGTTTGGTTATAGTGAATATTGAGCATGGACGTTGGAAGAAGGAAGATTTCTGACACATCTTTCGCATACGCACGCTTGTTTCTTTTTTTCAAAATATTAATAAATTGTAAATACGATTGTAAAATCGCCTTGTTTAATCAACCCACCAATTGCCTTTATTGAAGCACCCTTGCAAATCGACAGAAAATCGAATGAATAATCATATAATGAGACAGTGCCTTTACAATGAAACGTATGCAGATAATAAACAGAAGTCGGGCTCAAAAGTCCATCAAACATTACAAAATAGAATAGGAGCAACAAATCCCCCACCTTAAAACAACACCAGGGGGTGGGATCAGGTACCATGGAGGGGTAAGCTTCTCCTGCAGATTGGTTATAAATACATAAAACTGAACATGATCAAAAGGATGCTTAGAACACTGTGGTCAATTCGATGACTTATCCTCCATGGCACTTTGTCTCATCTATAATCTTTTAAGGGTCCGTTTAAGGGACTCTGCTTGAGTACATTTTCGTCCGTCATCTCTATATTTCAATGTCAGTACTTTTATGATATGCTGGTTATACACCGTAACGATCGGGAATACTTTTAACTAAAACCATGGCAATTCATTCTAGGATAGTATTATTTAAATTTTAATATTAACTGTACTGTTTATATATGGGATTAATAAAAAGAAAAAAAAACTTAACAGGATTCATCGGCGTAAATCAAAGGTTTTTACAACGCATGGATCTGCATCTCTCTGCTTTATCTGTCTGAATTTTCTGAAGCAGAGAAATACAGTTCTACAGCTAAGGATTTGCAAAACCATGTTCCACAGATGGATTACCTTTTCTTAGCAGATAGCCATTTAAACGTAGGATTTTTGTATGTCTGTCATTCTGTCCGTCTGTCTGTTGTTCTGTATGTCTGCAACACTTTCATTTTCCAGCAATGTCTCTAGAAGCCTTTGAGAATTTGCAGTGAAATACACAACTCACTATTCTATGAACGACTCCTCTTGATTTTGAGGTTTAAAAGGTCAAGGTAAAAAAATTCCAAATTCTGTCAAGCTTTTGAAAGAAATTTTATACAACAACTACCTTTGGTGAAAGGAAGACCCCCTATTTATTTTTTTGTGACTGTGTTTAAAATTACATTTCCAGTCAATATCTAAAAAAAATCTTTTGAGTTTTTACAATTAAATTTTAACCATGACTACCCATGGCCCCGTCCGCCTTTCATGAGATGCACTCTAGATCTGCGCATGCGGGACTTGGAGACGCTGATTCTCTGAATAAGCTTTTTTTTCTTAAAATGAGACCATTTCGGTTGTGGCAATCAGATTTAGGAATTCATAGTTTTGTTACGTTATAATTAGAGATCTGATAAATGAATTTGTAAGTCTGGCGTTATTCAATTTGTCTCAATTCTACGTTTTCACATTTCAAGTTAAAATTCAGCTACCTACGTCAAATTAGGATAGTTAACAAACTAAAATAAACAAGAGGCCCAGGATCCACATCGCTCACCTGAGCTAGGAAAAAGCACAAATCAGATCCGATTTGAAAAGTTTACTGAGGGGGTGGGGGCTTGAATTCTAATACTACTTGAATCCATGTCAATACTGTATACCAGTATATCTTCTTGAGAACTTTTTTGAAAAAAAGATTTCTTAAGATTTTTAAAACATTTTTTGAATATATTATAGTATTAAATGTTCTTTTTGAAAACATCGACGCAAAGCACTTTTATGTTATGTTTGTGAGTAAAATATCAAGAGTTAACACATCGATAAATTTTTCAAAAAGAACCTTAAATTCTTATAATTCCAATTACGAATTTTCAAAAAATATATCTCTTTGGGATCTCCGTACAATCCGTTATATCTGCGCGGCGTAGGAATACTTTATACTGCAAAGAACGTAATCGAGATGAATTTAGATAGAGTTCAACTTAGATTGTCAAAACAATCAATAAATAAACGTAAAAACCTGTTGAATGTTGTTTATGTCAGCAATTATCGTAATTACGAATTTACTTCAGAATAGTTCGCCCTTGACCATGGCCATGTTGACATTAACGCCAACGCCGGAAGATGCAGACCGACGACATCTTCAATTTCCACTGTTTCAGTGGTTTGATGAAAGATTGAGGAAGAAAATAGAAAGTAATAATATGGATTTGGTGCTAGTAAGGCAAGAGTTTGAGGTACGTTTCATTTCCCTGTCACAACTGTACACACTGAGCTGATTTGCTTCGTATTATGAACGTCGAGAATTAGACATAATCAGCGATTTTTAAAACTCACACCCGTGATCGGTCAGTGACATAAACCATTTTCATAGCATCTGTCAGCTGGTCAGTCCAGTTTGCCGCCAAGTTTGTTTTATTTTATTAAATTTGAAGAATTTTGTATTCATAATTTAGCTAAAACAGACCAGAAATAACTGCTTTCATTGTTTATACGATAACATAGAAGCTTGGTCAAGAAAGTAGTTCTGATGAAAATTTTTAACGATGTGGTTCTCATTCAATCAAAACAAAAGAAAATCAATAGATAAAATGAAGATTGGAATTATTATTTAACTAGTAATAATTTAAATTGAATTTGACTCCTCATTGTTTCCCTCCCTACCCCCATTGTGACCCCACCCTATCCCTGGAGGTTATGATTTGCACAAATTAGAACCTTCACAACCTGAGGATGCTTCCATATAAATATCACTAATCATGGCTTAGCAGTACTTGAGAAATTTTTTAAAAAAGATTTCCCTATATATTCCTAAGTAAAACTTTGATCGGCCATTGTGGCCCCACCCTGCCCCGGGGGTCATGATATGAATAAAATTGAATGTACACTACCCGAGGATGATTCAACATGAGTTTCATCTATCCTGTCCTGATGGTTCTTGAGGAGAAGATTTTTAAGAGTGTTTCCTTTACATTCCTATGTTAAACTTTGATCGCCCTAACCCCTGGGGATCATGATTTGAACAAAATTGAATGTACATTACCTGAGGATGAATATAAGTTTCATCTTTCCTTGAAAGTCCTGAGAAAAATTCAACATTAGTTTGAACATTTTTCCTGTCTCTATGGATCTTGGGAAGAAGATTTTGAAAGATTTTTCCAATATATTCCTATGTAAAACCTTGATCGGCCATTGTGGCCCCACCCTTGCCCCGGGGGTCATGATTTGAACAAATTAAAATCTACAGTACCTGAGGATGATTCCACATGAGTTTCATCTTTCCTGGCCCAGTGGTTCTTGAGAAGAAGATTTTTTAAAACTATCATTAATTTTTCACTAATTCATAATTATCTCACATTGGAAGAGGGCATGACCCTTCATTTGAAAAAGAAAAAACAAAAACAAACTTGAATCGCCTTTACCCAAGGATACTTTGTAGCAAGTTTGGTGAAACTGGTCCAGCGGTTCTTGAGAAGAAGATGAAAATGTGAAAAATTTACATCAACGCCAAGGACGCCAACGACGACGACAACAACGACGACAACGACGACGACAGACAACGAACAAATTTTGATCAGAAAAGCTCACTTAGACCTTCGGCTCAGGTGAGCTTAAAAGTACCAATGTATTATACTATAGATTAAACTTAACAAAACTTAGATGTGACATGCACATGGGACTTGTTTGGATGAAATTTTTCTATTTCAAAAGTACATGTACTAGAAAAATGTAGTGGGTATTTTAGCTGTCCTTTATCGATATTCTCAATTAAGGGTTCAGTATGGTTATCCGTGTTACGCTTTAGCAGGGACAAAGGTGTCTCTATTATCTAAACACAGTAGCACTGAGTAATCAAACCTGCAACATAACATACTCCAACAGGGGTGATATTGAAGCTCATGAGGCACCGTTTGGTTGCCATGGAATTGTAAAAACTGCCATAATGTTTATCCCCCCTTCCCTAAAATCGTAAAAATCCGATAATGAGATTGGTTTTAATCATAACTTCATGGAATTATGATTTGTAAATTTGAACTTAAATTAATAGGATACTTTCTGTTCTTTTGGTTAAGAGACAAAAATACAATAGAATCTGCATGCAACAACACTTTTCCTCCTATGCAGAAAACTGTTAAGACGATAATTTTTAAAGTAGCCAACTCTGCTGATAATAAAATAATAATTTCAGTTCCTTTATGTTTTAAAACATTATCACAGAGAAGAAAAACCCTTTGCTGACTCTAAGCTTTTTTTAAAAAGCTAAACTTGTAATACATATTACGCCGCGTGTATGCCGACATGAAAAATTTCAGTCCGAGCCAATCTCGCATTTTTCTGAAAAGGAATAAACCATCCATGCATCTAATAATCAAATAAGATTTTTGTCTATAATAATTTATACATTTTTTTAGAAAAAGTTGAAAGCATATTTTGAAAAGAAAATCTGTCTGCTACAAATTCCATGTACATTTCATTTAGGATCCAAGGCAAAGAAGGGAAATTTAAGATATCCCGATCCCGATCTAATTTATATTCTCGCTAACCACACTGAAATAGCAGAAACAGCGTTTTTCTCATAAAATAAGCGCATCTATTTCTTAAATTAGTAAATGTTATTATCTTTAAAACGGTTATCTTGACGTCAAAATTACCCAATTACATCTATAAAACAAAGAGTGTGTTAAGAATTTCAGACTTAGAAAAGTTTGCATTGAAACTGAAATTTTCTGAATAGAAATTTCATTTACACGTTCCTACCGGCCCAATTTTTGTTCATCTTAATAAGGCAGGGGAGGGTAAACAGATATTATTTCAAGTTTGCCTTATTCATGTTATTCGAAAATTTTAATATTTTCTAAAAACTTACTTGCTATTTTTGATTTTTAAGTAATAATTCCAAAAGAAAACACTCAGTGCAATCAGAAAAACCACCCCGATTGTCACAGGCACTGCAATGATCACAGCTTCACTGACTCCTAAAATAAGAGTTTTTACGTAAAAAGTCTAGTGTAAAAGTTGATAAATATTATTTTTAAGCATTTTCCCCATACACTTTACCTGCGGTGTTGCTTTCAGGAATTTTCGAAAGGGGGTCCTGAGTTGTATTTGTCACTTCTGAAATAAGCATTTATTTCTTATTGAAGTCAGTACAGTGAACAGAATAATAACATTCTAAAATTGATATTATAGTGTATAATTTAAACAATGTACTATATACATATAATCAGGTTGGGGGGAAACGTAAGGAAGAAGGTATGGTTTTAGCTTTATTGTGCCCTAAACATGTAATGACATCAAAAAGTTTTAAAACTGGCTTAAATATTAGTTAAATAAATCACTATGATAAATCAGGAAATATTATGGCATGAAGGTCTACCATTCTGTAAATATGACGTCATTAATGTGAAGCATTTCTCTATTTTCAACAAAAAAGCCTCAAAATGGCACATTTCAAGGGTGATTTTCCTTTTAATTAGAAAACAGTGTCCACAGCCGTCACCCATGTTAATTGTTTGATATTTTGTGCAAAATTCAATAACAAATCACATATCTCAAGATCTTTGTGGGCGATGCCTGTGGACAATGTTATCTGAAAGAAAATTCCGTAAAAAAATTGTGTCTTCTGCAACTTTTTAAGAGAATACGGGAAAATGCACATGTTTATGACGTCATAATTAGCATTTAAAACACATTTGAGAAAGTTGATTTATAATATATAACTTTGTGAAACGGAAGTAACACTTTTAACATAGCAACCAGTAATCGTGGTAGTATTCAAGAAAGACTGAATTCCTTTTTTTCACCCATGTGCAGTAATCTGCTTTGAAAAGGTTTGTCGAATTTACAGTAGAAAAGACAATCTTTGGATGCATGGTTACGGGTATGGAGGTCCGTTGTAAGAAATGTTAAAAAGCTCATCACATGTAAACTTTCTTTCAAGATAAGATAGATAAGAAAATATTTTATATTTAAAGTCGGGTAGATTGGTAGATCCAATTTGTTTCGTCTGAATGCAATAAATCGTAAACAATTATTAAGATGACACTTCTTCAGGATTAATATTTTTCAATATGCAGGGGAATCTATCCTTCCGCTCCAACACATTTTTACCAAACATTACCTTTCACAATTGAAAATGTTCATTGAATGGTTGTTTGCCCCCTCCCAAAACTTTTGTTGCAGCATATGATTTAATAGAGCTGATTTCAATAGACCTGGATTGGGTTGCTCAAAACACTGGTTAAGGTTAACCACTGGTTAAATCTCTTATCCAGTGGTTAACTTTTAACCGTTGGTTAAATTCTGTTGCTCAAAATTTGTCCACTGGTTAACTTTGCTATCCAGTGGTTAAATATTGGCTAAAATTAGCCATTCCACAGAGGTGGGTTAAGTCTCTTAACCAGTGGAAAAATTTGACAAAAAAATTATTATTTGTTGTAAATTTTGGGGGATAACAAAAGAAACAAAGGCTTATAGATATTTCAAACAAGAATTTAATGTTGATGAATACTTAAAAAGACATATGCAGTAAATTAAACTCAAGTTTTTAAGTATTCATCGTCAGCAGAAATGTTGTAAATGGGTTCTTTCAAGGATTAATCTTTTGGCATTACAAAGGATCTTATCAAGCAGCCTTTCCTCGCTGAAAAATAAATAATTATTATAGGTATATTGTAAATAAAAATTATAATTGAATAAAATTGTTGGTCATTTGCATATAGGTCTAATAATGAATATAGATAAATTGTTCTTTGATAACCATACATCAATATCTAAAATTAATTGAGAATTGACACCCCCCCCGACACACACATGCACTCCTCTACCACCCCACCACCCCCTTTTTAAGATCTTGAATTATGTATTTGTTTTTCAAAATAATATTAGTAATCCTTTCCTTACCGATATCTTTATCTGCCTATTTTATTAAACTACCTTTCTTGTTGACTGCTGCATTAAATCAAATGCGTACCATTTCCTTTGATTTTATTATCATTTTTGCAAGGTCTCGTTGAGATAAAGTGAATAAAATTATTTATTCAAAATTAAATCTACCATTAAATTCTAAATTTCTATCCATAGACTTCAGGATTTTTTTTTTTGCAAAGAAAAAGTTCATGTAGGCATTGAAAATTGGGGTTACCTTTTTTGAATTTGTTGGTTTAGCACCCCCCCCCCTCCACCCCCACCCACATTCAATTAGCCACTCCACTTTCACAATGCTTCCAATGCATATGCTATCAATATCTACATAAAGATTTTTATCTAATTTCTATATATATTGATGCTTATATTAAAAGGTGTTGTATTAAATACACTTCAAGTCTTGGGATAATGCATTTTAGTTACACCGCAAAATTTAATTGTACGGAGCGAAATGCATTAGTGACGAACTCGCTATATCCACTTGCATATTCGACCATGACCTTTCTGTAATAATTAAAAAAAATGCTACCCATGCAATTTCAGACAGTGTTAGTGCATTGTAATGCAGGATTACGTAAATACTTTGAAAGTTATTTCTTGTTTGGAAATATGTGACAAACCACTGGACTGAGATCTTTCTGTCAAGGTATGTATAAAAGCGATAATACAACAAGTGCGAATTTCCTCGAATATTAGCAGACGACGTTTACAATACATGGTGTAAACAGTAAAGGTGTCCTGACTCCAGTCACTTATTATTTAGGTATGAAACGATACAAATTGATGTATTTGCTCGTAATTATAGCTGTCTTGAGTAGGTGTTGTCTTTAAATATTTTCTGTAAAATTAAGATCTAACAGCTTTTAAAACGAGCATCTAGGTTTCTGCAATCATTCTATCCATCTTACCTGTGGTGCTAATGATCAATCCTTTCCCATTCTATGTGTTTACAGTTACTGCATCCTCCACTTGAATTTTCAGCAAAGAATAATCCCAGCTGACTCGTGTTTTTCGTCAGTCACTCACATTTTGCGACTAAAGCGTTTGTTTAGTTTTGATACTGTTACATTTCGATATTTCTCCACTTCTCCACATACGGTTGTAACGTTAAAACGTCTCACTATTTACTTATTTGATGTTTACCATGGTAGCCATGTTTTTTGGTTGACAACTGGACAAATGTAAAGCATTGTGGGATACTAACCAGTGGTTAAATCACTTAACCTGTGGTTAGTTAACCAGAGGCTAATTTTATTTTGAGCAACAAATATTTGACCAGTGGTTAGTTGGCCAGTGGATATTGAATTTAGCCAACGGCTAACTTATCCAGTGGTCAAATTTAACCAGTGTTTTGAGCAACTCAGTCCTGATGGATTACGCTTTTTGTGACGTGCTAACGCTCTATTTGCCGTGAGATTTAATTACTACATCACAATGTCACCAATTCAAAGGAAGTGGCCGAGATCGCTTCTCTCCCATGCTAATGTCGGTTTGCTGCAACAAACAGCTTGTTTGTTGGGTAAGAGAAAGTGGAATAGACAGTCCTGATCTCGTTTTCTTGAATATTACACTGTACCAGCATAGTTAAAGGTCATAAAAGCTTTGAATTAATCAACGAAAGCATTTTTGGAATTTTTCAGTCTATTACGAATATTTAAATTGGTCGATTATTTCATTCTATCGCAAAATTTATCTTTTTTTCATATTTGCTTACATGTATAAAAATCAAGTAGTGCATAATAAGTCATTGATCATTGCATTTATTGGTTACGCGTATCAATCCAAGCCATGCATTTTGAGATTTTTGCAATTGAGTATAAAATACTGCTGAAAAATAGAGCCCCTCTCTATGTACATACTCGAGATAAATGGTAAAGATGGAAAACCGGGGGAAATTTTATTTATAAAAAAATACATATAATATAAATAATTCTCTTTTTAACTGTTTAATAAGATTTGTGTTTTCTGTCCCCTTTTGTAAACCCGTTAAACGTCGGCGATGTGTATTGCAGCTGACCGACTTTAGCGTGGGAGAGAATCGATCGTGGCCACTTCCTTTGATGTGGTGACACTGTGACGTAGTATTTAAACCTCTCGACAAGCAAATTCTTAGCATGCCACAAGCAGCGTAATCCGTTAGTTATATTGAAATTAGCTCTAATGGTAAGTTGGTAATGTATGATAAAGTATTAATTTTGGTTGTGAAACGATGTTGGAACATCGTCACTACACCCTCCTCTGGAAATAGGATTTTCAATATTTATAATTCCTTCCAATTTCCAACGTTTTTCTTAGTCATTTTTACTGTTTTCTGGCATCTACAATTAATGGTTTAATTATGTTAGGTTTTTATCCAAAAAAAATTACACGAAACATGTCTGTTATTTTTGTAAAAATGTGTTAGGATTAAGTGCTAAAAAACAATAAGGATTATGACACAACTGCTTCATATTTTGATAATATATTGGAGAAAGAGATCGATGGCAAATCGATTATTAATTTTAAAACTTAATGGTTAACCTGATGAATTCAACTTTTCTATCGCCAACTTTCCTTATTCGTGTTGGAATTATCCATTATTACCTGCATATGGATTTATAAACGCCTCACGGTTGGTTCAGTGCGCGTGAGCAATTTCTCCGTACGACAATTTTTAAAACGAAGCAGGCGTCTGACAAGCATGTTGATGAATAAAGGGTATTTCTACAATCTCGTATGAAGTCAATACTAAGGGGTTTGTGCTTGGTGTGCTCATAATTTATATAATTTGAATGTCATTTTGAGCTTAATTACTATTTTTTCCTTCGTATTTCACAGAAACTACTGAAGCAGCTGTTTTTCCTTTTATTGCATTGATTGTTGCAGAAATAATCCTTCACCCTTACAGTTGTAATTAACTCAAGACTTCTTAACTTTTTTTTGTTTTTTCATTACATAACTTATTTAAATACTTAGTATAGCATATGCCATGCACCTTAGAAAAGAATAAAACGTTTAGAATTTATCACGTAAGATGTCACTTCCAAAGGTAATCGTAAAAAAGGATAATTCGAATGTCTTTCAAGGATAAAAAATAATCGTTTGAACTGGTCGTTAAACCATAAAAAAGAAAAATTATACTTGTGATAAAATGAAGAAGTGTCATCTTATGGATCGTTTACAATTTGCATTTAGACAGGACATATCTGTTCTACCAAAATAAAGTTTACATGTGATGAGCTTTTTAGCATTTCTTACAACGGGCCTCCATACCCGTAACCATGCATCCAAAGATCGTCTTTTCTACTGTAAATTCGACAAACCTCTTTCAATGCAGATTGAAAATGATTACAAGCATTACTTTCTGCACATGTTTGAAAAAAATGGAATTTTAGTCTTTCTTGAATGCTACCAAAATTGCTGGGTGCTATGTTTAAAATGTAACTTTCGTTTTACAAAGTGTGTTCGGATTATTAACGTATCGGCAGAAAATTAAATAAAATTTATGATATGTAAGGGTGCCATTTAGCGTCCAATTTTAAACACATAATGACTTGCACACTTACTGTAAATATACAACTTATATACGATGATCTCTTAGTTCTTTTCATTTTGATTACGTTCAATAACATACGATCAATTAATCAAACTTCAATGATTCATTTTCTCTGTAGTATGCATGTCATGTAAGACTGGGTTCCACAGTAAAAATAAGAAAAACTCACCAGAACAATTTGCAGCATTTTGAGATCCTTCAAATTTTGTAGTAAAACCAGAAGGACAATTTGTGCACTCAGCTCCTCCTATTTCACTTTGATAAGTTCCTCGTGGACATAGAAGACACTTTCCGCTGGTTGAATATGTGCCTATTGGACAATCAACTGTAAGATATTTGTGACATTCAAAATCATTCTAAATTGATGTTAATGTGACATTAATTTTTTTGTTATAGTGTCATGATGTTTTTTTTTTTGGCTTAAAGATATGTTAAGGGCTTTTTATGTTTACAGTCGAAAACTGTAACTATACATGTGCCAGTTTCACAAATGAGGTATTTAGATATTCCAAAAATATTTTTTTAATTGAATATCATTAGCAATGAATGTCGTCTTTGAAATCATAGGGTCACATGATCTAGTCAACCTGGATTTTCAAATTATGGGTTTTGAAGATTATTCATATGTAACCTTTAGACGAATTGCACATATTATCTCGCAATTTCTTCATGCCTGATCTTTAAAACAATACAAAATATGAGTCTAATGGGTAATGAAGAATTTCACGGACTAGTGCCGTAAGATAAGGGTCGATGAGGTACATCTGTGTATATCAGTGAATAATCATCAAAGTAGCTAAGTTATCTACTTTTGAAATAAACAATTAATCAAAAGTTCAATTTTAAAATATATTGTATATGTTTTGTTTACATTGATATGACAGACAGCGCCACCACAGGAACTTTTTCTTGTTTACATGCTTACCAGAAAAAAACTCATTTTTGCCACTTCAAATTGAAGCTAGCAGGGGCTCACTTGATTTTAAATCATGTTAAGAAAAACACAAAAGTTAAACCAGTGTTTTCATTTAAGATACCACTAAACTGCTGCTAGTTGGATGAAAGACATAACATATAGATTTTCATTTAAAGATATAAAAGATACGATACATTTATTAAGAAGAAAGCCTGTAAAACACAAAAAACAATACAATAGCTCAATTGCTGTACTAGCTAAGTATCTTACTGCAAATCGGCCCATCACTGCCTTGTCCAAGTCCGCACACAACAATTCCTGTAGCTTGTTGTATTGAAGGCGAATATTTAACCCCGCCCATGTCGAAGGTAAGGATATCATTGGATTCGTTTATTTTCCTTGTAGAATTTTCTAGTTCTACCACTATATTTACTAAGCTTTGTAAAGCTTTGCTCACTGTTGAAATAAAAAAAAAATAATACTACGATTACAGAAATATAACCAATACTGCACAAAATCAATCAGAAACTGAAATGAAATTGAAAATGATTGTATAACTTGTGAACAGTTGTATGATTTATGTAATTCATAATATGAAATGATACATACATCACTGTAGTTAGGGAATTCATCCATTACAATTCTAGGACACTTATGCTTAATTTGTCTTATTTTAAAAGATTGTGAAGTAAACAACCACTTAAGTACTGACCAAGTGATGAGGGAGATAGAACTGCCTTTAGTTTACTTAAGCTTGTTTAAGAAGTGGAAATTTACAAATGTCTCGTTGAGTATAGTTTCTGGAAAAACACATATAGTTGGTTTCTACAATTAATTATACATAAAAGTTCTTTAATTTTAATAGTTTTATAGTAAATTATAAACAAGAGAGCGATGAGTGGGTACATTCTTATATGATGATCCTCATCATTTTTCCCTACATTTTTGAATGTAGAATTTTTATCACATATTATGGCCCGAATGAACTCAGGGTCAACCGGATTTGATCAATATTCAATAATAACTGAGGATACTTTCATATCAACATGATTTATCATGGTTTTGTTGCTCATGAAAAAAGGACTTCGAAAAGGTTTTCTTGTTTATTTCTATAGACAACACACGTCACCAAAATTAATACATACAGACAGATAGATAGTCAGTCACAAAAAGAGACAAAACCGAAAACATTTGAACCAGATCAACTAAATTGAGCGTTCGGCTCAAGGAAAACTATGCTTAAAATTGAATTAACTTGTAAACCAGAGATTCGCTTTAACATCCTTTAAAGATAAATGAATTTTATCAACAAATACTGAAGAGTTCCGTAATGACTGGTTGTTCTTTTATGTTTCTGAGGACGAGTTTTGAAAGATTTCTTTGATAGTAAGAAGCTTTGTTCGACAAATGACTTTTTTTTAATTGAGTCATTAATCGAACAAAGCGTCATTATCTACCTAGATATAGGGCTATTTTAATTGACAAACTGTTTCAAAAGGATTCATTATTACCGGTATAAGACACACAATGAACAACTGACATAACAATATCAAATACAACACTTAATGATTTCAAGACCAAAATGACCTTCGTAAACTGCAGAATCAAGAATGTTTACAAGAGATGGCAAAATTTCAAAAGAAATTTTAGGAGCATCTATTTCTGCTCCTATAAGCTGTCAAAATTGAATCAAGACTCAATTCAGTAAGAAAATTAAATGGTAAGGTTTGAAATATGGAATGTCTAATTCTTTTCTTTACATGTGAGCTTCATAACATGCACTAAAGAGAGAAGTTCGATGAATTCAATGTTTGTGTACGTTCTTGTCACACAATTATTATTGACAAGAGGTCCATTGTGCACAACGCTCACCTGAATAACGTTAACCATACTGTTCTTCACCAGATTCTGCCCTTGTAACCCATTTTTATTGTTATTGTGTTATTGTGGCCTAACCCTATGCCCCGGCGACATGATTTGGAAATTTTTGAACAAAAGATTTTATATATATATTTCAATGTGGTTCTTTTTTAACGCTCTCAGCCTATTTAGTTTCTATGACTATGTCCTCTTGAAAGGGGAATGGTCATTCATTTTAATAATTTTAACACCCCTCACAAAGAATGCTTAGTACTAATTAAAATGCATTGGGCAAGTGGTTTTTAAGAAGAAGTTAAAAAAGTTTTGCAGACGACAGGAAATCATTTTTAGTTTCATTCTGAAAACTATTCAGAAAAGAGGTGGGTTCATTAACTCCATAGAATTTCCCTGTCATTATAAAACTTAACTGACTAAGTCCTTACATCCCATTTCGAACATCAACATAATGTGGAGACTTAGTGCTTTCATTTCCTAAAAAAATTCTTCTGATAGTCTAAGTTTTGATCCTCAGGCTATGTGAAACTTCAATGCTCTTGAATTTTGAAGAAAATGGATGCATTTGAGCATTTTTAAGTAATTATTAAAATATGAGCCCACTCCGCGATCAAAAAGAAATTTAATTTATTTTCAACTAAAAAGTGAGCAGTTTTAATTTTTCAGAAATTCACAGGGCCAAACGTGGTGGAAGGTGAACCTTGTCTGAATTAGTTTTCTTTCTTTTATTCTTTCATAAATTAAACAGATCAATAATCACAAATTGTTCATTTTTTGACTTACAGTTTCCTGTTGAATAAAAATGTCCCAAATTCAAATCTTCGTCGGGAAGTGTTGCCGTCAAGGTTATTTGCAAAGAGTTTGTTTCCATTTTACCTTCACATTCTAAAAAATAACATAATGATTACGTTTAGTTATAGAAAGTAAATAATTTGTTACAAAATAAGACTCATTATCAGTTTTGCTTTTAATATGTTCCAAAAATTTGTAAACAAATGTGTGTTGAAGATTGAGATGTCTGATTACAATTAAGTTTCTAAAGGAGTATTGTATTCCTGACTAATAAATATGGTAAAATTGTTGTTAGTGAACAGTGTGTGCAGGTTTGGTATATCATTTAATATTTGTTTTTTTTTAGTTTTTTTATGATTTTAATTTGAGTATTTTACTTAGAAGAGTTACTTAGTTAAGTTTATTGATAATCTAAAATATGATATAAAATAGCTGTGTATTGTAGTTTATGAACATAAATTGACGGAAAAGCTAAGGGTTGTTACTTAGTTTATTTTTATACCCCCCGCTTGAAAAGTGGGAGGGTATATTGTGATCGCGATTTCCGTCCCTCTGTACGTCCGTACGTCCGTCTGTTACGCTTTATCTTTCATCCGCAACTCCTCTTATACTACTGAGTGAAATTTAATGAAACTTTTACAGAATCTATATTACATATTGCCATTGTGCACCTCCTATTTTACTTGTTTATTCGACACATATTTTAGGTTTTCCATAGCAAAACATGGACATTGCCATTATATATTTACCTATGACGTCACATTGGAAGCTTCTGGATAACACATTACCGTAAACCAATATATAGCAACACATGGACATTATGGGAGGCGGGGGGTATCTCTTAGTGATCTCATTGCTCATAGTACCTCTAGTTATGATTCTAATCGTGTATTGTTTTTCAGGAAAGTATATTATGATTTTCATTGAATTATGCTTGATGTTTTGATTGATCATAAGCATCACAACTCATGTAAATAATGCATTACAGATCTTCTTGTTTGTAGGAGAAGGCATCAACAACGATCAAGTGTCAAATACCAGAAGTGATAGTTTTAAATGAACTGGTTATTTGAATTTCAGATGTGATAGTCCATATTTGAAATGTCAGGATCAAGGCATTTCAAGTTCAGAGTTGGAAAATGACAAAGAGTGAATAAATTATTATAATAATAAATACATATACTATATTTGTATTTATGATGTATTGACCCAATTATACAATGATATGCTTATTATCCTACATACATCATCATCATTTTCACCTATACAGCACGGGAAATTACAGTTCTATAGAATTTACTTTGTGTTCATTCATAAAGTCTCATTCATATTCATAAAGTTGAATGTCTTTTGGTTGATTTGGGAATATTTAAAATCAAAAGTTTTTGGGTCAGAATGGGTGAGGGTAAGAGGTAAATGATTTGTTGATATTTCAGAGTGAGGAGCATGTGAGTAGTTTCACCAGTTTGGTACCTAATGCGCATGCTTGGCGCCAAATACCCATACTATCTCACTTCATCCTTGGACAACCAGGAGTAAGGAGGAACTTTTCTTCTTCTCCGTTAAGTCGAACATTTTATAATGTGGACAATATAATTGTCTTTTTTGCTCATCTTATTTTAATCCTTCCAAATAAATGAATCATATAACAATCGAACTTAGCAGCCGTTTTGATGTTAATACAATGGTAAAAAAAATATTACGGCTGTAATCAAAATACACGAAAGTGCCGAGAAATTATCAAACAAATGTGTAACACAATGATTAGGAAATAACGAAATAATTCAATTGTTAATTAGTACGGAATACAATTGCAAACCATTGATTGTTGTTGATAGTTCACATATCCCTTCATTGTAGCACGACAATGATGATTCTAAATTACTCTGAAGAGTATTTAAGACAGTCGATGAATCGGCGCATGAAATTGAAGAGTTGTACTCGATTTCAGTTGTTGATGATAATCTGTCGGGCATTTTTGCCTCTGAGAAAAAAAAGCAAAGATGATTCATGATGGGCACTTAAGCATTTCAAAGAGTTTTGCGTTCATAAGAATGATTTTGTAAAAATACTTACTTCCGCAAGCAGGTGTAAGACCATTCCAAGTATAACCAGTGCTTTGTCCACATCTATACTCCTTTAGAGGAAGATTTCCTGGTACAAACGTGTATCCCACTATACAAGATACTTCACAAACTGTGTCCCCATTAATATTCGAGCAGTTTACCACATTACCAAAAGAAAGTTTAAGTTCTGCACAAGCTATATAATAAAAGTCAATTGTTACTTGTTTCTTGTACAAGTGAATGATGAATGATACATGTAATTTATACAAAAAGTAAATAATATTGTGGTAATTTTTTTTAATGTCAAAGTATTTTATTTGAAAAATGATATACAAGGTTAAGTATTGATATGGGTTGCTTGCCTTAATTGTTTAAATCGAGGAAAATACACAGTGACTTACATGGACATTCCTTAGTGTTACATAGCAAACTTTCAGTCGACAGAGAAGAGTTACAGTCAAGTCCTTCAGGATCAGGGATTGGATTATTACAAGCACGAGATCTCGTCTTAATGCCTCCATTACATGTCACTGAGCACTCAGAAAAATCACTCCATGCACTCCAACCGCCGTTCACTACATAGAAACAGTATATATGTATAAAAGAGCAACATAAAACAACATATTTAAAGAATATCCAACAATAGGCCAAGGGTTTCACAACACTCACTTGAATAAATATGATAATCGTGTTCGTAATAAGCATTCCCCCTATGTATATAACTATGTAGGATGTTGAATGCATATTACGATTTCACCTCTTCAAGAAAGTGATCTAAGCAAGTCTGACTTTACATTCTACATGTACGCATTCATCAATTTGAATGACTTATCTCAGATCACTGTCCTACATAAAAATTGTAAATCAATTAATTACCCAATGAATTGTCCATAGATTTCCCTCTGCCTGATCATTTACACAGTACTGTAAAGGCTTTCCATAGCTTTAAATGTGATTAAACGTAACACTGCATTGCAAAGTCTATTTTAAGTTTTAATTTAAGTTATGAACCTCAATTCATACAGAAAGTTCCCTAGGCTTTGCATAAAAATATTTGTTACGATATCACATGACCTTTTTGATCATGTGGCGGTCATTTTTACTTTTTAAATGCTTCAGACAAAAGCACTTTATTACACTTTTTTGTAACTTTTGTCATGTAAATAAACTCGTTGCAATCTTGAGATCCCAAATGTGCATGGGAAAAGTAATACTATTGTTCTGGTTCAAAATATTTCCCATAAATCAATTTACTGACAAATGTGAGGGTATTTTCAGCTCAATATCGTCATCTGTTTGAAAACAAAGTCATCATACATTTTTCCCATGCAAGATTCAGTTAATTTGAGGAGAGACTCCTGTTACAGATTTTCCCAAACATCTCAAATTAATATACAATTAATTACCCCTTTTGAGTTCAGTATGGTAAAATGAGGACCCGAAACATGGCACACGAGGTGACCTGACCTGACCAGGCCTCGTAGCGGCCGAGGTCAAGGCAGGTCATCTACTGGGCCAGGTCGAGGGTCCTTATTTCACCATGTTGAACTCACAGGGGGTAATCAATTGTTTCATTCTACCGATATAATTCAAAACTATGAATCTCGAACTGTTATCAATTCTTTCTTTGATTGGGACTGGGATTCGCTACACTCCGTATAGTGAAGTTGTTTACATTTACGTCTGCAAGTCGTGTAAGTTTTTGCATCATGATTTATTGATTAAAACAATATTTGTTTGATATATATAGCGTCATACATTGTTATAACTAGCGATTACTTTTCCTTTACACGGTCAAAATCGAACACAGAATTCAACTCTTTAGAGAGCCGCTTCTAGTAAACCGTTTAAGTTAACGATGAAATATTACCGTATTCTGTATCGTAATGCAAAACAGACCATGCAAAATTTTAAAAACATGTTGCTTTTCTGGAATAATTATTAATATCTTATGCATTAACTTCAATTTTGATTAAGAGGTCATTTTAACGGTCATTAATTATAATGACCGCTCATTATTTACCACGTGCAATGATTCCTAGGTCGTTATTGCTGTAAGCAGGACCATTCGTAGTCATTGTTGTGTTTTAAAGTTTTCTTAACAGCCAATCAAATTCGTGTATTATCAATAAAGGTATAATAATCCTCATTATTGACCTCCGCCAGGCCCTTTTATATACATGAATTCTGCCTTTATCCTAGAGTGTAAAAAATGGTAAGCGTTAAATACTTATTTTTTATGTGTGTTTTGAACTCGCTGACTTTTACAAAGGAGTAATAAAACAAAGTTATCCTAATTATTCTGATATATTATATTTTGTAAGAAAAATGATTAAAACATGTTTTTTTTTAAATTACATTTCTGCATATTTATATGCAGTTTAAAATAAGATACAAGGTTTAAGACACTCTCCCCCTCCTTACAGCTCAAGTTTGCAGTGACGACGTCATTTCAATTATGACGCCATACATTCGTAGTTCAGAGAAGTACATGCACAAAGTACACTGCAAAATTGTAAGGGAAGCCTTATCGTACCTGCGTAAAGAAGCACAAAACTGTTGTGACCGGTCGACAGAGATACCTATTCCTCCGAGGTATGTGATGTCAACTGATTTTTTAACATCATTATATGCTCTTTTCTTGCCTAAATGGATATATGAGATAGATTACTGTTCAGTATCCTCACATTTTATTTTTAAGAAGTATTTTTATGCATTCCTTTATAAAAATTCCCAAATCTTCAGAGGTGGAGTCAGGTACCATGGAGGAGTGGGCATACCCTGCTGACCGGTCATACCCGCCGTATGCTCCTTGTCATTATAACGTAACGTAAACATCCGCCGTCAAATACTTCAGAAAACACTTGACGACGGCGTTATCACTAACATCGATAAATTAAAGCAAAAATTTGCTAACAGAAGAGAGAAAATAAAAAAAAAATAGTTGGCAATGTGTCATTAGATTTCTCAAAATTAAAGGATTGCCTTTCTAATTTTTTCTTTACCATTCTCTAAAGTATTTTACATTATTTCAAATAACGGGAAGCTCAATAACCCCTTTAATACTCTAATAAGATTTGGCATCTTCAGGAATACACTAACTATGAGCGTTATAGCTAACCTTGATTAAAAGAAAATCATATAGTTTTTTTGTAATAATCCGTTGAAGTATAAAACTCCATATTTTACATTCCCCTTCAATCTAGGTTCTGTAAGAGTAAAAAGAACAAGCACTAGTTTCGTTTAATTTTATTTTTTTTTGTTTTCCCACAGATCCTTTTAACGGAAAATATCTTTATAAAACAACTAAATGTATTAAGGAAAAAGCAACAATTGATTTAAAGAACTGTCCTCAAAGCTTTCTTTTGGGTATAAAAGTTTTTTTAAAAAAAAATTGACGACATACTTTTACAATATAATCAAGCATTCAAACAACTGGTTTGAAAAGAGCTTTGATACCTTTGTTATACATGTAAAACAGAAAATTCAAAATTGAGTGAATTATTTAAAGTCTCACCGACATCAATTTCACAATTTGCTCCTTTGTAAGATCCTGAACATGTGCATGTGTAGGTGTTGTTTCCATTCTGACAAACGCCGCCATTTTGGCATGGTGCTATGATACAGTAGTCGGGGGGAACTTCACATGTCTCACCAGTGAAACTATCATTGCAGCTGCATCTGTAGTTTCCAACTAAGTCTATGCATGGGTGACCATTACATGGATTTGGAATACACTGGTTGACAACTGAAATTATAATACTAAGTTAAACGTATTTTCTTCAGTATTTAAGGGTATAACAAATACTAGAATTTAATAGATATCGTATTGACCTCCAGGCACAATAAAAGTTGCATGGTTGTTACGTAATCAAACGTTTATAACAACCCGGGTATACAGCCGAAGGTAATATTTTGTGAAAGACAACCTTATTCTTATACATCAGGTATTAAAACAAACACTGTTTATATTAACAGCGTAAAAATGAATGTTTTTCATTTCACTTTATATTTAATATTCATATTTTATTCTATTTAGTGTTATTATGCCAGGTTGCAATAGAGCTCATAGAGCTTTTACAAATTAAAAATGTGCATGGTATACATGTTTGTGTATACCATGCACATTATTAAAATGCAAGACGCCCATGTAAATTTGAGGAAAATTATTTCTCAAACATATACGAGGATTGTTCTAAAAGTTCGTGGACTTCTGTCATATCATTTTAATTTGACGTCATATGTTATCCAAAACTGGCAGATATAATTCAATTGATTTGTATTAATTTTTTCAAATATCACGATTTATTTAAAACTTATCCAGATTCGAAAATCGGTCGCAGAGCAGGCAAAAATTTAGTAAATTACACACAATACGCTAAATAATGTCTGTAGTCATAATCTCTGAAAAATGAAGCAAAAAAAAAAACGAAAAAAAAACTCAATATTCAAATTAGGAATTGTTACCTCGACTCGAATTGCAAATTATGGCTTGATCTTTTGTTTCGTTGAAAAGAAATCAACTTGAGAAAATAGATAGTCCGTCAAAAACGATTACGTTTTATCACGTCTAAGAGCAGTGGATAACGATGCCATTTGTATTTTACTCAGGAAAAATCTGGAATAAATGTTGGAGGAATAAAATATGCCACAAGCGAGTTGTGCATATGTGGACAAATAGTACAGGCAGTATTTGAATGACAGAGACTCTGTATCAGATGAAGACAATCTGTGAAGAATCTGCTTAGCTGTAAAAATCTGAACAAAAACTTTCAAAAGTTGGAACATTAAGGAAAGACGTGCCTTTCAGAGTTGCTTAATTCGTGAAAACAGAGTTGCGTAATAAAAGAAATTAAAAAGATTTAAAACCTTAAATCATACATATAGAACAATTGTTAAAAAATAAATATCAAATATTAGAAAAAGGGTTTTATTTAGTGTGTATTGGATAAAACTGTGTGAAATGTATATGGATAGTATCTTTTTAAAAAGAAATTCTTGATACTTTCTTATAACGTTACAATGCCGTTAAGTGTGCTCCGCGGGCATAAAACATGTTGAATTTAAAATGAAATAAATTGATTTCTGCGAAATAGAATGGAATGAAATTTCACACATCAACAAAATATATATTTTAACATTTGTGCTTATTTTAAATTTTAGTGAGTAATTTAACGGATATTGACATCGTCCACGAACTTTTCAAACAACCCTTGTATCTTTTAAATATCAAAATACCTTTCTACATTTAGGTAACAATGGAAATATGTCAATTAAAAAAATGTCTTGTTTAATTTCGTTAAATCTGTTATCCATAATTTGGCTATACGTATTCTGTTCTCTGTATGCGGTTTATTAAGCTACTTTTGTCTAAAGGATAAAAAATAGGATTTCAAATGTGCATAATATGTATCTTATGAAACATCAAATGAATTGTAAAGAAAATTTTCTTTGTGTAAAGAACTATATTCGGTATATTGAATATCTTTGCTCCCACAAAAATTAAATTTTGAAAAATTCTTAAAATGCATTGTATAGTATAAATTGTATGAAAAATATAAATTAACAAAACATGTTTTAGCTTTAATGTAGGTTATTCACAATTTTTTTTTAATTTATGACGTCACAAACTCGTCAGATTTTGTTTTACTTTTCAGAAAAAGGACAAAATTTCAACAACTTTATTTATAGAATTTATAGAGCGCATGTCTGTCCAGGAACAATATTTGCATATTTAATCGATATTATTATTCTACACATTATCTCAAAATATTGAGCCTGAACACACCTGCGCTCGGTGATTTTTACTCAAAATATTGACGCAATATTAACATTTTTCTCTAGAAATAATGGAAATTTTAGATTTACGTCATTTTCCTGACGTCATTTCAAACATATGACGTCACTGCTGAAGAAAATATTCAGTGCTTTGAAGTCATCATGAATCCCCCTCGTTTTAAAATATAAATGAATTTTACTCCGTCAAAGTTTGATTTTTGGGGCAAATATCGGTTACTACCGAATAAAGTTCTTTGAATAAAGGCATGTAGAAAATACAATTTAATCTTTCTAAAACTTACTGTCACAATGGCTTTGTGTTTTGATTAGAGAATTATCGACAGTGTCCCAGTCAACATCACTAAATGTAACTAAAGTATCGTTCCTGGTGTAATTACATGCCGATGAATGTAGAAGAATTTCGTCATCGGAAGGAATATTTGATGTTAATTGATATCCCGTTATCGAAATGTCTAAAGAAATAAAATATGAAAGCAAGTTTACACAAATGTTTTTTTAATTAATTTCACTCTCTAAAGTGTGTTTCTTTTAATCAAAGTTAAAAACAGGTAAATATAACATTCATAAAGTAATATATCATATTGAAGAATAATCCATACATATGTAAATAAAAATTGTTTCCCATATTTGCATCTGCAATTTTTTCGAAAGAAATATCCAAAAGAAATGAATAAACCATAAATTCTTCAGAAAAAGTCATTTATGCCTTCCTTATGCTCAAAATAAAAATTGTTTTAACATATATATTCCAAAATCCTCTGCTTCGTTTTTTAAACCAGAATTTAAAAAAAATTAATGTAGTTGTAGTTGTATATTGGCTCCGTTTTTTTCTTGAACTTACCTGATGATGCGTCCTCAGTCAGGAATATAGCAAAGCTTAAGTCGGGTCTTATCACACTGACATTTCCAACACTGTTCAGGTTTGTTTGAGCATTGATTACTCCATTTATATAGACACTGATTGTGTCAGTTTCTGTGCTGATGATTAAAACTACATGATGCCAGTCTTGCATATCCCCGGTTATATTAAGGCTATGTTTGGATCTACAAATTTATACACGATTTTAAGAACAAATCATGTACTTTTATTGCATAGTTAAAGGGAAAGCAGGGATCTGATTTAAAAAAAACTTCATTCATTGTTGGGATATTTTGTATATTGTATTATTTTGTATATTGATATATTCATCATACTTAAGTAAGGATTTTTAACCCTGTGTTAAGATGTTGATT
This sequence comes from Saccostrea cuccullata, assembly GCF_032062105.1. Lineage (NCBI taxonomy): Eukaryota > Metazoa > Mollusca > Bivalvia > Ostreida > Ostreidae > Saccostrea > Saccostrea cuccullata. The sequence continues at coordinate 7,282 of NW_026925523.1, read as the reverse complement.
GCCAAATAATGTACCCCACCCGTTATGCAAATTACCCTATGTACGAAACTTTTGATGGTGCTATGGCATACTCTACCAACAAGACAGTAATTTCGTAAAGTATTACACCATGGGTACCTATTAGTCTCCATAAAACATCATTAAGTAAACTAAATCGCTTGTTACATGAAGCATCAGTTACACAGAGTAAAACTTACATGGAGAACACTGGAATTAGAAAATTTAAACTTGAATACCAAAAAGGTTACATTTATTTTAGATAAAAAAGATATGTAATAAAGAAGTTTCGAACGGATATTCAATAAGTGAATATTGCAATTCGTTGGCTGTACAATCGCACTCGCAATCTCGTGGATTTTTACAGCCAACTTGTGCCGTTTTCACCAAAATAAATTCAATAATCCTAAAACACCTACAATATCGAAGATATTTATTGTCCTTGTTCCCCTTAAAATGAATCAAGACTACAGGAACCCGCGAAAACTATTCTTACATTATCTATTAAGCTCTTTAACTTTATATCCAAACAATTCATAGATGTTAAGAAGTTTTGATATTTAATTGAGTCATACCCGTTGATATCCACCAGGACTGTTTTTCCGTACTTAATAGTCATATAAAAAGAACTAGAATTTCCATGCAATAACACCAAGCTTGAGTTGTCATTCTTAATCCAAGCAAAAAGAGCAACACTTTTGGATTCAAGAAATTGATTACTGTCAAAGAAAATGGCATCTCCCTTTTTTGCAAAAGTAATATCGATATCTGTAAAGAAAACCAAGAATGTATTATGTTCTGTTATTTACAACTTAATATGAATACATTTCGTAACAATCTTTTCAATACGACTCTCATCTAAATTCCTAATTTGTTCAGGATTGTACTGCACATTATGCCGATCTGGAAAAATGTACATTTTTAACAACTTGGATGTGTTATATGCATGCGCAGGAAGGGTGAATTTCTGCCTTCCAGTCTTAAATTTGGCACTTATATAATTATTATTTCTTCTTCTGGATAAAATATTTAAAGCTAAGGTAGGACTAGTCTTTACGCAGACTTGGATAATCTTGGATAATTATGGCAATGCTACTGATGAAATTTCCCCTTTTGATTTTTGGGACCACGTGTTCTGCATATTTTAGAAAGAGAAAGAGAAATATAAAATGTAATTCTTTAGACATATACAATGTTACAACATCAGTATTTCAATGCGTTTATGAGTTTTTAGTAATATATGCATGGATAAATAAACAGCTAAATTTGTTGTATATAAATGCATTATATGTACACATACATACAAGGTAGTACAAAAGTACAATGCCTAATGTTGTACATATAATTAAATAGTTATATTTAGCTATTACATTGTCATAAAATATACCTACCTGTACAGTTATCTATAGCGGTGCTTTTAGACAATGATGTTTTTCCATGAGGGCAAAGTTCACAAGTTTTCGACATTTTAATACTACTAAATGTGCCTCTTGGACAAATATTACACGGCATTAACCCACTGGTAGAAAACTCCCCAAAGTCACACTTGTCTAAAAAACAAATAAGCTAACTGAAATGAAATGTATTTGTGTAATACACGGTTATAACGAACACATTTACAATGAATAAGTCATTACAGCGAACTGATTTTTATTCCACCATGACTTTGAAATATATTGTGATCTTAACTTTAAAACGAAGCGACGTGTTTAACTGAAATACCTAAACATTCTGACATAGACTCAGCTCCGTCGTCCAGGGTAAATGTATTATGTGGACATTGTGTACACGTGGCTGTGTCTTCTGAATCTTTATAAGATCCCTTCGGGCAATTTCTGCATGTAGGCTGTGAGGGGTTTGAATTATCAAGATAGGTGCCGATGGAACAAGGGACTAGAAAAAAAAAGATGTATCATAAAAATTGGCTTTATAATAACATAGACACTTTGTCAATAATTCTGAAAGTCGATTAATTACAAGGTATGGTTACATATATACATATATGTAAAATGTCCAAAATGGTCCTTCTTATTGCCATGTTCTTTAAGAATTTATCATATTCATCTACAGAACTTATGTTTAAGCTGATGTCATTAATCTTAAAGAACATTAAATTTTTAGGCAAAAATAAAGATCAAAATAAAGACCATTTGTTCTTCATTGACAATCTGTACGTTGTCTGTTGGAATTTCGATGGATACTAATTGAAGGTAGAAGGATATGGAGATAACGAACAATATTGATTGTGTTCTTTTATTAGCTAAATTTGCGTTTCATTTCGATGGGTTTCGTTTCGTTTTGATTTGATTTTGTTTCGCAGTTTACTTGTATCCAACTTTTTTGGATATGGAGTTTACGTCTCCAAACTTTCTATAATTGTGCCAGGGTCCGTATTCTATTGTCTCCTTGCAGTTTCGTACAGTTAATAATCTTTTAAGGTTAACTTTTCTTAGCCGTACCTTTTTAAAACTATCTTTACATGTATTGTAAACATTGTTCTATAGGTTTTGGCATAAAAAAGTCAATTTGCATAAACAATGCTCTTGTAAGTTACATGTAGGCTTATTTAAATTATATATTGTTATTAAAGAAAATATTTACCACAACTCATTGTACTTTGTTTTATTGCTGTTCCCTCTGGGCATTCAGGCTCACTCAAACCAGAGGAAAAGGAGTTTATATCTGGATCCATCCCACTCACATTGAATGATCCATTTACTGCCAAGCCTTTGATAATGTCAAAGATGCTTTGTTGAATCATTCCCATGAGATTATAAGTGTCCACCGAAGAAATAAAATTTTGCCAGGAAGTCTTCACAGAAAAACTAACACTTATTTTAAATGTACTTCTTCTATATCGCCCGGATGGCACATTGTACCAATTATAACCTGTTTCATCTGCTGATCGTTTACGTTTTCCTGAAACTGGTCCGCAAGTTACATCTGTGTTGTTAACATTGCATTCAGTGCTGTTTGGACAGACGCCCGCCCATCCACCTATTTCTAACTGTTTCATCACATTAATGAATTTCTCTTTAATTTGGGCAAGTGTTTCCGGATCATTACAATCACCAGCAAAGTAGTAAAACTCCCCTGGAAGACGACTTGAGGACACTTGTCGAATTTCTACAGAAGTTCGAGTATGATACAATTAATTAATTGCATTCCAAATTAAGTTACAAATAATCAAATTCAGTCATTGGAAATGTTCAACATTTAATACCCTATAACAAAAGTGAAACATACAGCCAGCATATCCCTTCGTTTATCATATACAATTGGAATCATACGCATTCTGAATATTCTTGGAACATAAAAAATACTCAGAACCATTTTTTTCTTCTATATAAAACGCGATCAGCATTCTAAAGTATAGTAAAATACACTTTTAAGAACAAATCTTATTCTTGAATTTTCCCTTTGCCATTGACAGAAATCATCTCAAGTCACAAACACTCTGACTTCTATTGAGTCTATAAATACAGAAAAGATTTTTGTTTACTTTACACCTAAAGACATTGAAAAGAATTTTTAAAACTCAATCAGAAAAAGATAATACAATATACATGATCGATTTTTTTTATCTCTTCAGTTCAAAAACAGTTCTAGCCTTTGCCTAAAAATAGCCACACTGCACCAAAGAGCAGTTTTCAATTTGTCAGCTTGGCCAGGTGTTTTTAAAGGACTAATTTCAAGTAAAAGCTGGACTATATATATATATATATATATATATATATATATATATATATATATATATATATATATATATATATATATATATATATATATATATATATATATATATATATATATATATAATGCATTTCTTCCTAGAATTGAAACAACGTGAAAGTCAAACGGTTAAATAATATACCTGAGCAATTTGGAACGATATTGGATGGATGGTATTGCCCTGTGCTTTGTGAACATACAAATTGTCCGTTAAAATTCGAGCTACCATCATTTGTCCTGATTCCATACGGAATATCGAATTTTTCCTGACATTGCATTGTACACATCTGCCCAAATATCCATGCCGCACAGCTAATTGCACCGTTTCCAGGTGGTGTCAAGGGATTACATGTGTTTGCTGTAAAACAGTTTAAAGAGTCAAAGACATCATGCAAACAAGTTATTCTTTAAATAATTTGTTTCAGTTATTATATGTCCACTGTTTGGGTTATCCTTCTGTGATTATGTTTTTCTCTAGTGACTTATTCTTGTTATTGATACTTTACTACTCGTTATTGTAAATCTAGTGGCATCTGAATAGCTTTAGTCATCCTGTGCTTGGGTTATTTAGTAGATGGAAAACGTCCATGACAGTAAAGTATAATTTTATCTTTAAGATTTAACACAATGAAATGCAACATATTATAACTAGTTTCAATTATTTCATCTTGACCCACCTCACTTTAAAAATCTTGCACAAAATCTGCAGCTTTGCACAAAAAATGTAAGACATAAAGATTGTACAGTAATATCCAAAGAATTTAGAATTAATGTTGGTGGAATATATATAATATAATTGACCTCTGAAATGTTAATGAAATGGAATAATTTTTCCTTAAAAATATCATTCTATCTTTTAAATATCATTGTATCTACTCATGAGATATTAAGTCTGTTAAGTGTATTAAAAGATTTTAAAGACATTTTCAACTTTCTTAGGCTTTAATCCTCTTAAGTCAGCAGAAAACTTTTCACAAGATGAAACATACCCTTTAAGTCCGGCTTAATGGTGGCTTATAGGTCCTTAATGGTGGTTTAATGGTTGTCTTTCAGTCACCATTAAGCACCTTTAAGTAACATTTACACCACCATTAAGTTACCATTAAGCCAACTCAAAGTCCTTAATGGGTGCTTAAATGTAGCTTAATGGTAGCTTAATGGTGGCCTACAGGTCCTTAATGGTAACTTTTAGACCACCATTAAGTCACCATTAAGCTACCATTAAGCTAGACTTACAGGTGCTTAATGTCCAAACTCCATTAAGCCACCATTAAGCTACCATTAAGCCACCATTAAGCCACCATTAAGTCACATTAGGCAGTCGATAATATTGTTTATATGGGTGAAAAATTATTTTTATAGTGATTTGTTATCAATATTATAAATGTAGAGTTCGCGTATATCTTGATTTGGTAAAAATGATGAAAAAAAAAACGAAATTCAAAATCCAAAAAAAAAAAAAAAGAAAAACGCAACAGACGGGTCGCGAACCCATGACCTTAGGGTTGCAAGGCGAATGCCTTATCCATTAGGCTATCGCCGCTCTTAATAACGAACGGAAAATATTAAATATTTAACCTTTATTTTTTTCTAAAGATATTTACTAGAATTTTTTTGAACATTTCCAAAAGTCTTGAATTGATTTATTAATCAAAATATAAACAATTTTATTTGTGGATCTTAACACATTAATATATATTTCTACACTGAGTTCGGCTTTTAGATTGATGTAATGTGATTGAGTTCTTCGCTCTGTTTTTCGAAAATTTTCGAAATGTAAGCATGAAATGATTTGAAAATAAATTAATTATAGATAAAACGCAAAAGTCTATCATCGAAAAAGAAAGAGGAAAAAACAGATTCTACTATTATTTTTAATATACTGCGGATATTAACGGTTTCTGTGTCAACAATTTAGTGACAATCCTCGCGTTAGAGTTACCTGGTTAATTACGTTTACAAAAACTTTTTTTAGAATATCATAGTCAGTTTCAATTCTTTTTGTATCATAATGGGTATCAAAATAATTGACTTTTTACGATGAATCATAATTTTTAATTTGTTATATGCTTGCGTTAAATTTAAATTTTTTAAAAATAATTGATCATTAAAATCTGTCAGTGTACGTTGTGTATGGATAGGTTCCTGTTAGTTAACCGGGGACTGGCCCGTGGGGACACCTAATTAAGGTCTATTGTCTGACCAGTCGGTTTACTGTACACTGATTATCTGTTAATCTTACCCCGTTTCTCAATGTGTATACATCCTGGTCGGATGTCATGTTTATATAGTCTGATCGGCCGTTCCTCTGAAAATCGATTTTGAAATAACAATCATTGAAGACAGAGTAGATTTTGACAGATACTTACCGCTGCATTATTAAAAAAAATAACGAATTAATTAGAATTATTCATGATGTAAAAGCCATTAAAAAGTTTTTCATGGTAAAAGTCAGTCTTTGAAAACTAAACATTTGTATACCAGTAGCCCCCCCCCCCCCACCAAAAAAAAAAGGACAGAGATTTTTTTCATGAGATAATATAGTTATATTCCTGTGAATTCTGTAGCGGAATGTAATTTTAAAAACAAATTGATTTTTGGTATTGTAAATATTTCACAAGGACTTGCTCACGGTGTGAGTTGTATAAACCGAGTGCACTTTTTATGCAAATGAGGTTCAAAAAATGGGTCAACTGAGTGGAGTGCTAACCCTAACCCTAACCCCACAACCCTAACCCTAACCCTAACCCCTAACCCTAACCCCCCTAGCCCCCTAACCCTAACCCTAACCCTACCCCTAACCCTAATCCTTAGCCCTAACTCCCTAACCCTAACCCCTTAGCCCTAATCCCTTAGCCCTAACCCTAACTAGCCCTAACCCTAACCCTAATTATAGTCCTGATGACACTTTTTGTAACTTAATCTTTGACATAGCATATATTATTATTAACGCATATTAGGATTAATTAGAGGTGATTAATTAGTAGTTCTAGCCCAGAATAACTAATTTATATGGTTGTTGATATCTAACCCTAGGTTTAAATACCTAACCCTAGGTGGTGAAAATTGAAAAGTGTAAAAAGTAACTTAATCCATTTGGGCTTGTATTTGCAGGGGGTTAGAGGCTTAACTAGGGGGGCTAGGAAATAAACCTAACCCCTCAAGGGTTGGTATCTAACCGCCGCCTAACCCCCTGTAAGAAAAAAAGCTCGCTAAAAAGGAATAAAAAATTTCAAATTTTTGGGTATACCTAAATCTCAATATTGTTCAGGGTTTGAAAAAAATAAGTGGTCCACTTCTCTAAACTGCTTAAAAACCGGCGGAATTTTGTGATTTTTGGAAATGTTGTAGATAATAGCTCTATCTAGGCGTTATCTAACTTAAAATGGGTCAAAAACTCGTTTTAAAAAAATTATCCCTTACCCTAACTTTTTTCACAAAAAATTGGATTAAGTTACATTTTACACTTTTTGAGATTTTTTAGGACCTAACCCCGGGCATGTTTTTAACAGATACAGAAAAATGCTTTATAGCCCCTTAAAGTACTAATAAA